>NW_026129903.1:0-31424 GCF_022985175.1 Labeo rohita | reverse complement strand
CTCATCTAATAAGGCTGCCAAGGCTCAGAAAGAAGCACCCATGCCTGAGTGTTCCTCAGAGGAAGGACCCATGCTTGTGTGTTCCCCAGAGGTCGAACCCAGGCTTGTGTGTTCCCCAGAGGTCGAACCCATGCTTGTGTGTTCCCCAGAGGTCGAACCTAGGCTTGTGTGTTCCCCAGAGGTCGAACCCAGGCTTGTGTGTTCCCCAGAGGTCGAACCCAGGCTTGTGTGTTCCCCAAAGGTCGAACCCATGCTTGTGTGTTCCCCAGAGGTCGAACCCAGGCTTGTGTGTTCCCCAGAGGTCGAACCCAGGCTTGTGTGTTCCCCAAAGGATGAACCCATGCTTGTGTGTTCCCCAGAGGATAAACCCATGCTTGTGTGTTCCCCAGAGGTCGAACCCATGCTTGTGTGTTCCCCAGAGGTCGAACCCATGCTTGTGTGTTCCCCAGAGGTCGAACCCATGCTTGTGTGTTCCCCAGAGGTCGAACCCATGCTTGTGTGTTCCCCAGAGGTCGAACCCATGCTTGTGTGTTCCCCAGAGGACGAACCTGAGCAGAGGCCTCAAAGAAGGAGAAAAAAGAAGAACCAAAAGCAGCAAGTAAGACCTTGCTCATATTCTAGATCCCTTAACCCTACCCCAAACCTGAACATAACTACTAAAACAACTGATCTTACTTACTATTAATAAGTAGTCATTAAGAGTTTTTGAGAGAAAAATCTTAGTTAATAATGAATATGTTCCTTAATTTTAAAGTATTACCAAATTCTTTCGAATTCAATTTAAAGTTTAATTTGTGATTGGTATCACACCCTTTTAATTCATAGACCACTCATGTTGAAATGTTAGAAGCATTGCATGACTTTGTCTTTTTTAATATCAGCTTCCATGGATAAGTCAGCAGTGGAGACAGCAAAATGTTCGTGCTGGTCAGCTGAAAAATGCAGACCAAATGCAAAGAGCTCATTGGAACCCTTACCCAAGAGCCTGTCCATGGTCCCAGCCCAGATTTTGGAGACAGCAGAGCCCTCATGCTCCACAAATAGGACCATGGCATCTGTGGCAAAGAGCTCAGAGGGTTCATCTAGGAGCACAATGGTGGTTCCAGCCCTGTCGTGGAGTCAGCAGAATGCTTATGCCCCTCACTCAAAACCATGGCATCCGGGGCAAAGAACTCAGAGGCCTCACCCAAGAGCACATCCATCATTCCAGCCCAGATTGTGGAGGCAGCAGAACCCTCATGCCCCTCGACCACAGCCATCGCATCTGGGGCAAAGAGCTCAGAGGCCTCACCCAAGAATGCATTCACAGTTCCAGTCCCCTTTCTGGAGGCAGGAGAATGCATATGCCCCTAAATCACGACCATGGCATCTGGGGCAAAGAGCTCAGAGGGTTCACCCAAGAGCAAATTCATGGTTCCAACCAGGACTATGGAGGCAGCTGAACCCTCATGCTCCTCGACCATAACCGTCACATCTGGGGCAATAAGCTTTGAGGCATCACAGAATTGATGGTTCCAGCCCAACTATGAGAAGCAGTGACTGAACTTAGTCACCTAATTTGTATATGAGCATTAGTAAGAGATTACCTGTGTATTAGTAAGAAATGATCTGAGCATTAGTAAGAAAAATCTGTGCATTTATAAAAAAAACCCCCAAAATTCTAGAGCTTGTCTCATTAGTAAATTGAAGCAAAGTCTTAATTTAAGCTATGCTGTTTCTGTCACTTTGCCATTGTTCTATGTTTGTGACTTTAAAGACGTGTAAAGTAAGGCAAATAGACGTTTGAAAAACTAACTGCTGTAAGTGATCCCCATACAGATCAGCTCTGAGAAGTGTAATGGATGTTTTAATAATTCAACCATTGCACATTTAGAGTTTATATTTTTATCAGGGAATGTGCATTAATGTAAGAGGCAGCCTCAAATTATTACTGTTTACAAGTGTTATAAGTATCACAAGTATCTAACATGCTGTTCATAAAGCTCTCTCTCTAATCATCTTACATGTAAAAATGTAATTTAGAATTTTCTTTTTATTTATATCAAACAATTCTAATTTATTTTAGGTCTGAGCCATGGGTAAAACAATATACTTACAAAGGCATTTGAAAAGTAGCAAAAACATGAAACCATGGTTTTAAAAAAATGAAAGTATTTGTTTTGCTTGGGGTAAGATGAGCCTTTTTTTTTAACTTATGAGGTCCTCAAGATAAGGGAAAATGAGGCAGAGGTACAACGATCAGGATATTTCCTATCATTGTAAATGATCTGAATGAATCTATGACAAAGGGTTCTGAAATTATGGCTTCTTAAAAAAAAAGTGCTATTGTGGCTCAATTTGCCCCATGTTAGGGGTAAGCTGACTCGAGTCAGTGGGTACAAGGAACCATCTGGGTTTAAACTGAAATCGGACTGAATCTGAACCCATGAGAAATTTTAAAGACAATTTACCTCTTAAAAAAGAATTCAATAATGAAATTTAAATTTTACAGTTATAGTTCTTTTCTTGAACTTGAAATAAAACCAATCAACTGAGGTTTCTTTTCAATCTGTTATTTTTTGCATTTCTGAAACGGTATGTTGAACACTGGGAAGTAAAAATTTTACTTCCCAGAAACAACTAAACAGAGTTTGTTGAGTAAAGTTAAATAAAAACTGAACTAGAATGAAGGAATAAATGTCACTGAAATGAATAAACATTTTAGACAAAAGATTCTTGGCACGGTAGCTTTTCTGTGTCGAACAAGAAATTAGAGACTATAGGTGGAAAGATATATGATTATAAAGTGAGATCTTCTGGTTTTCAGAGAAGGATTTGGTGCGCTTGTACACCGTTCCTATCAAATAAACTACAGATAATATGTATATTTATGATAAACTAAACCAGTTGCAGGAAAAAAAAAAGGAGGATGTTAAGAACAAAGTTTATCCGTTTTTACCGGTGGAGATTTGAGGTAAGTTTTAATAATAAAAGTCCCCATATATAAAGCCTTTGGTTGTAGGGCATTAAGGCAATAATTATATAACAACATTCTTACACACATTACTATATACATTATATATTATTATTATTATTATGATCCCACTGCTATGAATGACATAATTTATCTCAATTTAACCCAGTGTTCACAATTTTAGGATAATTTTAGGAAATGCTATAAGCAAAAAAAAAAAAAAAACAAACGCAAAGAAATACTGAACTAAAGTTTTCTATAAAATCACATATTAGATATACATTAATAAAATGTAATGCTCTAAAACTAGATTATAAATAAACAATATTGAACATTAAAAAATTAACCTAATTTAATGCTGTAAATCTGTTATATATACATGATCTAACACAATATTAAACATCAAGAATGAACTGAAAAACGTATATCCATGATTAAACACAATAGTAACACAATTGTATATACATATAATTTTTATTATCTTGTTTCATAAAGATAGGCATCAAGTATTGCAGGCTCAACACCCATGTCCCTGTTCTTGAGAGGTTTTTTGATGGAGGGAACACAAAAGCAGACTTTCATCTGAAGAGAGAGAGCCTCAATAAACTTTTGGAGCTACTTCATCAGCAACGGAGACATGGCTGGGGTACAACACTCCAGATACTGGTGTTTTTGTATTGGTTGGCCTGTGGTGCATCCTACAGGGTTGTGTCGCAGGCTTTTGGGATACCACAGCCAAACATTCACAGAATTATACATCAAGTGGCTGATGAAGCCATGGCAATTTTGCCAAAGGTTGTTGCCCTAACAAAGTCAGAGGAACACCTGCTCCAGGTTGGTGCTGGCTTTGCTTCTCTCACCAATCACCAGGCATTTGGTAAAGCTGTTGGAGCAATTGATGGATGCCATGTGAGAATAAAACCACCAGCTGGCCCTAATGGGCAGTGTTACAAAAACAGAAAGCTGTGTGCCTCCATCCTGCTTCAAGGAATATGCGATCATTGAGGGGCATTTTTAGATGTTTTTGTAGGGTACCCCGGGAGTGTCCACGACTCTCGGGTGCTTAAGGCTTACTGTTACATTCCTACCCCAGTCTAGGGGTTGGGGAGGAAGCAACAATATTATTTTGTTAACGAAAATTAAGATCAAATAAAATGACTATGGCCCGTGAGCACAAACGGGGCCAAATCAAACGCGGAGAAATCACCTTTCTCCTATCCCAAAACAACTTCACCACTATTTAGATTAACACCACTTAACACACGATTTAAATTCAAGCATGAAGTTTTTTTTATTTTATTTGTCGGCTCAGACAGGCCGGCTAAATATCGTGTACAATGATCGGTTAACAAAACAAAACAATAACCCAATTCGTCAGGAGAGGGAAAATGCCAAAATAATAAACAAAACCAAATCTTCCTAAAGGGTTTAAAACAATATAATTTACCTACCCAAAGGAAAGCAAATAAAAGACAAATTTCTTACCTCTCTCCCTGACTAACGAAAAAAAAACAGGAGAAAACTGAAAGGGAGTAAAAACCCAAAATAAAAAGGCTCCCGTCTCCTTACACGGGTTTACGTTTAAACTTTCAGCCGGCTTAGTTTATCACTTCGTATTTACATCACTAGTTCAGAATCTGCACATGGTTGTCACTACAACCCGCTGGTTGGGATAAGTGAAAGGGATCTCTCTCTGGTCTCTGCTTTGCTGTCGTCTTATACACTGTCTGTTCCATGCTCCTAATTAGGCTCAGCTGCTGATGATTTGGAGCGCTGCTTAGGAATAGAGAGAGAGCGAGAGAGACAAGCCACAAAGTTATCTTCACCCAATCACCATTCACTTACGTCACGGGACGTAACACTTACAAACAGGCAAAATATCCACCTCAAGTTTTTTTTTCCTCCTCTGTGATGGTGGGTACCCCTCCACAGAGAAGCCAATAGCAATCATGACACCATTTAAGAATCCAGCCTCACCATCTACTCAGTGCTTCAATGCACATCTTTCCAAAGGCCGCTCAGTTACTGAGCGTGCCTTTGGAATGATGAAGACGTGATTTAGAGCCATCTTTCTTCAGGCACTTGAAGTGCATCCAACGTTTGCACCAAAGGTTGCATTATTTTTCCCTATATTTGACTTTTACCCTCTTTTAACCCTCTGGCATTGTTCATTTGGGAGTCACACTTGTTGTTCGCCAGTCAAAACCAGCGATTGGATCATTAGGATATTAGTAAAGATCATGTTCCATGAAGATATTTTGTTAAATTTCTATTGTAAATATATTTAAACCTAATTTTTGATTAGTAATACACATTCCTAAGAAATTCATTTGAACAACTTTAAAGGCAATTATCTCAATATTTGGATTTTTATTTATTTTTTGCACCCTCAAATTTCAGATTTTCAAACAGTTGTATCTCAACCAAATATTGTCCTATCCTAACAAACATTAGTAAAAAAGCTTGCTCATTCAGCTTTTAGACACTGCACAAATCTCAATTAAAAAAAAAAAAAAAAAAAAAAAAAAAAAGACTCATGGCTATGACTGGTTTTGTGGCCAGGGTCACAAATGACCAAACAACACCAGAGGGTTAACACACAGCTTCAATGTCAGAAAAGAGAGTTTACCTTTTAGTATATGTAACATTTGTAAATATTGTAACTATTGTAAATAGATAAAAGTAGTAAAATTTGTAACTATTTTTTGTTACATTTTACCAATACGTTTTTCAAGTAAACTAAAGAGCCTGTCACTCCTTGCCCTGTCTTCTTCATCTCTCCTCTCTTCCTACTCTTTCTGGCGTGCCATGTCTTCCTTCAGTAGCTCTAAAAGTGAATCTGATTTGGATTTTCTCTTTCTTGGCTGTGCTGACTGCTCTGTGACTGGCCTATCTTCCTGTTCTGCATCCTGAGTAATCTCAACAGAACTACAACCTGGCCGTGGTTCTTCATCAGGAAGGGAGGCAACAAAAACAGGAGGAGAAATGGAGGGCCTTTGACCCAACATCTCGTCCATCAGAACGAACCACGGCCAGGTTTCTGCAGTGGGCTTTCCATTGTTTAGGCCCTCACCTGACCCTGGGTGTTTGCACTCCTAAGCAAAACAAGGTTAATTGTAGCATAAGTAGCATTAAAAATTTTAAAAGCATTAAATATCTTAACGCTTTAGCTGTCACCGTCCCACCTGTGGGACACTTAGCGCTCTCTTTTTCGTTGTCTTTTTTACATTATAACATATTTTAGTAGTCATCATAAATTATATAACATTTGAAAGCTTAGAAGCCCAAGATTCATCCTGTAAAAACATTTTGAAATCGAACATTGCATTATCATGGAAATTGTACTTTAAAATATTTTGGCAGTCTTCTATTCCTCTGCAGGGCAGTGCCAAGTGTGATATTACAAAAAGCATTACGGCCTTTTACAATCAAAACTCAAAAATAAAAAAAAAAAATCTCAAAAAATAGTCTTGACAAAACACATATCATTGGAAAGGTCTTAGACACAGCTTATGTACTATTTCTAATCAATTTAGACTCATTTAAGCTTCCACTCTAATATTTCTAATCTAAATCAAGTTAACAACATGCTAATAACATGCTAATCATGATAGAAACATGCTAGCAACGTGCTAGTAACATGCTAGCAACGTGCTAGTAACATGCTAACAACATGCTAGTAACTTGCCAATCATGTTAGCATGTTAGTAATATGCTAATAATGTTAGAAACATGTTAACAAGCTAGTAACATGTTAGCCATATTAGAAATGTGCTAGTAACTTGCTAATCATGCTAACAACATTGTAGTAACTTGCAAATTATGTTAACAACATGCTAGTAACATGCTAATCATGATAGTAACGTGTTAGCCATATTACAAATGTGCTAACAACATGCTAATCATGCTAATAGCATTGTAATCAGCCTATAAAAATACAAACAACAAGCTAATCATGTTAACAGCATGTTAAATCATGCTAGCTGCTTTCATACTTTTACAACTGCTTCAAACTTTCAGGCTAGGCTTTCTCAAGCCAACTTAAAGTTTGTTCTCAAACTTTACTCATGTAGTTATTATCTATCTATCTATCCATCCATCTATCTATCATCTAACCATTACTATCTATCTATCTATTTATCTGTCTGTCTATCATCTAACCATTACTATCTATCATATAACCATTACTATCTATCTATCTGTCGATCATCTAACCATTACTATCTATGTATCTATTTATCTGTCTATCATCTAACCATTATGATCTATCTATCTGTCTATCTAACCATTACTATCTATGTATCTATCTGTCTGTCTTATCATCTAACCATTACTATCTCTTTGTCTATCTATCTATCATCCATCTATTTATCTGTCTGTCTATCTATCATCTAACCATTACTATCTATCTGTGTCTATCTGTCTATCATCTAACCATTACTATATATCTATATATCTGTCTGTCTATCTCTGTGTATCTGTCTATCTATCTATCATCTAACCATTACTATCTATATATCTGTCTGTCTATCTTTCATCTAACCATTACTATCTATCTATCTATAATATAACCATTACTATCTATCTATCTACCTATCTATCTGTCTATCTTTCTGTGTCTATCTATCTACATATCTATCTGTCTGTCTATCTATCTATCATCTAACCATTACTATATCCATATATCTGTCTATCTATCTATCTCTGTGTATCTATCTGTCTATCTATCTATAATCTAACCATTACTATCTATCTACCTATCTATCTGTCTGTCTATCTTTCTGTGTGTCTCTCTGTCTATCATCTAACCATTACTATATCCATATATCTGTCTATCTATCTATCTCTGTGTATCTATCTGTCTATCTATCTATAATCTAACCATTACTATCTATCTACCTATCTATCTGTCTATCTTTCTGTGTGTCTCTCTGTCTATCATCTAACCATTACTATCTATCTATCTGTCTGTCTATCTATAATCTAACCATTAGTATTTGTCTGTCTGTCTGTCTATCTATCCGTGTGTCTATCTATCTATGATCTAACCATTACTATCTATCTATATCTATCTGTCTGTCTATCTATCTCTGTGTATCTATCTGTCTATCTATGTATAATCTAACCATTACTAACTATCTATCTACCTATCTATCTTTCTGTGTGTTTATCTCTGTCTATCTATCATCTAACCATTACTATATCTATATATCTCTGTCTATCTATAATCTAACCATTACTATCTATCTACCTATCTGTCTGTCTATCTTTCTGTGTGTCTATCTCTATCATCTAACCATTACTATCTATCTATGTATCTGTCTGTCTATCTATAATCTAACCATTACTATTTATCTGTCTGTCTGTCTATCTATCTATGATCTAACATTACTATCTATCTATCTATACATCTATCTGTCTATCTATCTCTGTGTATCTATCCATCTATAATCTAACCATTACTATCTATCTATATATCTCTGTCTGTCTATCTCTGTGTATCTGTCTATCTATAATCTAACCATTACTATCTATCTATCTGTCTATCTTTGTGTGTCTATCTCTATCTATCTATCATCTAACCATTACTATCTATATATCTATCTGTCTGTCTATCTCTGTGTATCTATGTCTATCTATCTATCTATAATTAACCATTACTATCTATCTACCTATCTATCTGTCTATCTTTCTGTCTACCATCTAACCATTACTAACTATCTATCTATCTATCTATCTATCTATCTATCTATCTATCTATCTATCATCTAACCATTACTATTTATCTATCTATTTATCTGTCTATCTATCATCTAACCATTACTATCTATCTATTTATCTGTCTATCTATCTATCATCTAACCATTACTATCTATCTCTGTGTATCTATCGGTCTGTCTATCATCTAACCATTACTATCTGTCTATCTATCTATCTATCTATCTATCTAATCAGCAACTAGAATCATTCTAGTAACTTGCTAATCATGCTAGAAACATGTTAGCAACTTGCTAATCATTCTAGAAACATGCTAGCAACTTTGCTAATCATGCCAGGAACATGCTAGCAACTTTGCTAATCAGGCTAGAAACATGCTAGTAACTTGCTAATTATGTTATCTCTGACAGACTGTATTGCCTTCAAAACATTCAAACTTTAACCTTTAAAACTACTTCAGACCTCAAACTATTTCAGACTGAAAACCATCAAATGTAAAACTTTTTAAAACTTAAACTTTTTAAACTTCGTCAACTTTTCAAACTTTTTAAAGCTTTCTGTTCCGGCTTTCTCAAGCTTAAAGTTTGTCTCAACAAACTTTTTATCTAGTTTTCACAGTTGATATTACTCACAAACCTTTGGGCATCTGAGAATGGCTCGATCTGAAAATATGGATATTATTTTTACAGATTAATAGTGGTGTAACAATACATGTATTCGTACCGAACCGTCACGGTAGGGACATCTCAGTTCAGTGCATGAGGCCTTACAACAAATACAGGAAATTCACCCTCAATCCAGAAGGGGGGTCCACAGTAATGCATACTTATGGTATGGGTGCTGGGAGTGGTCAAAATGGATGTAAAGACGCTGTCAAAATGGTGTTTTCTTTATGCTTTAGCTGATATTTTCAATAGATTGCTGTTCATGAATATTACTGCATAAAATGTGATTTATCCCTGAAAAGAACATAAAGCGACAGTAGAATAGTTACTTATTATCAGAATAGTTACTTATTGCTATTGTAATGATTCTGAACACATTGTAATTTGTTTCTGTATCAAAGCTGTTTTTTTAGCATCATTAGTCCAGTCAAATGATCATTCAGAAATAATTTTAATTATTTTATTTCTAATTTGCTGCTCAGAAAACATTTATTAATATTATGTTGAAAACAGTGGAGTAGAACTTTTCAGGTTTCTTGGGTGAATAGAAGTTTAGAAGAACAGCATTTATCTAAAATAAAGATCTTTTGTAACATAAATGTCTTTATCATCACTTTTGATAAATTTAAAGCATCCTTGTTAAATAAAAGTATTAATTTCTATGATGTCTTTCCAAAAAAACAAAACAAAACAAAACAATTTTTAATAAATGATGATATTTGGATATTTCAAAATATTAAAATTTTTCACAATATTACTGCTTTTGATGCATGTTGGACTCTTAAAAATATTTCCTTTATAGATTTGCTCATTCTTTTGATTGATTCCTGTTCACAGTCACCCTGAGTATTACTACATTAATTTTCAACCCATTTTACTGTATAGTTTTGGAAAAAAAATAAAGGCAAATTCACCCCAAGCATGTCTGCATTCTTGCACTTTTGCATTATGTCCCATATTCAAATACTCATAAAAATCTTTACTTTATAGGTTTGCTCAATCTTTCAATTGATTCCTGTTCTCAGTCACCCTGACTATTACTGTATTTTTTTTCAGGTCATTTTACTGTATAGTTTTGGAGAAAATTAAAGGCAAATTCACACAAAGCATTTAAAAGCATTCTTTATATTTTATTTGTATATTTATTTTTCTTTGAATTTTTAGGTGTTAAAAAAGGTGAAAAAGTAAAAATCCAGATCCCTATGTTCTTACAAAGTGAAAACAGTCCAACATTTCTATAACAGTGCAACATTATGTAAATTGTCACTTTTCATGAATAAATTTAATTATGCATATTATTATTATTATTATTATTATTATTATTATTATTTTATTATTATTTTGTGAATAAATACAAAAAAAAAGTACAAGAATATACAAAGATTTGGGCTGATATTCCCTTTTTTACAGAACTGTACAATTAATGACTTGACAATTAATACAGGAATAGCCACGATGACTGAATATATATAGTGAAATTGGGACATGACATAAAAGTCCTAGAAAGCACAACATACTTGGAAGAATTTTATTAGTATTTCAAATTAGCATTTGAAAATGGGACATGATTAAAACGCTTGGGGTGAATTTACCTTTATTTTTTTCCAAAATGGTACAGTAAAATGACTTATAATAATTAATAAAGTAATAGTCAAGGTGACTGTGAATAGGAATCAATTGAAAGAATGAGCAAATCCATAAAGGAAAGATTTTTATGATTATTCGAAAATGGGACGATTTACACACAAGGATGCACTTTTAAGCTTGGGGTGAATTTGCCTTTAATTTTCTCCAAAGCGGTACAGTAAAGTGACTTAATAATTAATAGAGTAATAATCAGGGTGACTGTGAACATGAATCAATTGAAAGAATTAGCAAACCTATAAAGGAAATATTTTTGGGACATGAAGTAAAAGTGCAAGGATGTACTTATGCTTGGGGTGAATTTGCCTTTAATTTTCTCAATAAAAAAAGTAAAATGACTTGAAAATCAATACAGTAATAGTCAGAGTGACTGAACAGGAATCAATTAAAAGAATTAGCAAACCTATAAAGGAAATATTTTTACTATTTAAAATAACTACATTTAAAATATATTCAAATAGAAATTTATTACTTTGATCAAAGCTAAATTTTCAGCATCATTACTCCAGTCTTCAGTGTCACATGATCCTTTAGAAATCATTCTAATATGCTGATTTGCTGCTTAAGAAACAATGTAAACAATTATTGTATTTAAAACAGTTGAGTACATTTTTTCAGTATTCTTTGATGAATAGAAATATCCAAAGATCAGCATTTATTTAAAAAATTGTTTCTTTTTTTTGGAAAGACATCATAGAAATTAATACTTTTATTTAACAAGGATGCTTTAAATTGATCAAAAGTGATGATAAAGACATTTATAATGTTAGAAAAGATTTTTATTTTAGATAAATGCTGTTCTTCTAAACGTCTATTCACCTAAGAAACCTGAAAAGTTCTACTCTGCTGTTTTCAACATAATATTAATAAATGTTTTCTGAGCAGCAAATTAGAATATTAAAATTATTCCTGAATGATCATTTGACTGGACTAATGATGCTAAAACAATCAGCTTTGATACAGAAATAAATTACAATGTATTCAGAATCATTAAAAGAGCAATAAGTAACTATTCTGATGTCGCTTTATGGTCTTTTCAGGGTTAAATCACATTTAATGCAGTAATATTTGTGAACAGCAATCTATTGAAAATATCAGCTAAAGCATAAAGAAAACTCCATTCTGACCCATACTGTAAGTACAGGATTAGGTGCGCAAGCAAAAAAAGTGCGGCTGTGCATTTTCAAGATGCGGCTGGCTTGACCGCACTACAGAGATTAATCATGGATGAGTCGGGTATCTGACAATGATGGAATATGTTTCATACAGTTTATTCAAAAACACAAACAAAATATAAAACTGGCCTCTTTAATAAACTCTTTATAAAAAAAAAAACTGAATATCTGTGTGTCCTCTTTCTTTTGAGAAATTAAAAAATGAGCAGTCCTGGGACAAAGAATTATTAAAATTGTATTAAACTAAAAACAAAAAAAGCAAACGTGTTATCACATTTGTTTTGAAATCTTGCTAGTGTTCAATGTCTTGTTGGTGAGATGAGGTTGCATGTCGGTTCCGTGTTGAGGAAATGCAGTTCGACAGTGGAAACGAAGCCTGATTTTGGGCTTGGCACAACTGGTTTGAGGCTATTTGCCCCACCATCCCGTTGAAAGCACTGGGTCACACTGGCCAGCCAGTGGAGAAGCAGCTGTTGGACTTTTGCACCCAGCCTAATCATCCAACCAGTCCAAGTCAAGGCCAAGGAAAGACTTTCTAATTACTCCAGAGTAAAATTTTAATTGTGTGTCAATACTGATGTCCTGCAATGCCTTGAAGAGGATGACATCCTTGTCCTCTCCGTTTACCTTCATCACACAGTGAAGGGGCTCCAGGTTGGGCCTCTTAAAACAACTTTTAATTCTTCTGCCAACCGTGTCTGTGTCGGGGTGGCAATCACAGCCAGTCTGAGCATTAATACACAGGTCTCGGTCTCCAGCTTTGAAGAAGAAGAACAGGTACCTGGCCTCGTCACTGAGTCCTTCCAACATGGCCATTCCTTCGGCTGCTCTGATTACCTTTCCATGGTAATCGCACACAATGTCGCCTTTTGAAAATGGTCGGGTTGCAACCACTCCTATAAATCAAGAGAACAGTATATTTTAAGATCAAAAAGACAATTGAATACACAATACATGTGCAGGCAAACTATTCAGTACTGTAGTCTCGAAATGTATGGTATTTTCTTCCCTTACAGTGAAAATGAAAGGGGTTCTTACCTAGACCTTCCTCAGCACCAAAGTCCTTTATGGCTAGGCCTGTCCAGCCCTGCTTAGACACACATTTTATTATAACCTCATCTGCCTCAATTGTGCCTGTGGGAGCTGGTTTCCAAACCCGTTCGATTTCTTCTGGCTTTGGATAGTTGGCTTTCCACCCCTCCTGCGCAATCAGCCTTGCCACCTTTGAGGCAGATGGCTTGCTGTGCGTGAAGTGTGCTGGAAGAAAGAATTAAATTATTTTAACTCATCCAAGTCACTTTAAAATGAATTAATGGCCTAGTTTGTGTTGAGTTAATGAGTGTCAGTGTTGTATTAATCCATTGGAGACTCACACAGCAGATATTCCTCTCTCTGGGTATACTGGGCAGCTCTCCACTTGTCGTAAAAGACTCTGTCTTCAGGAAAACCTGATTCGACCCGTCGCTTTTTGGTCGGTGGCTGGCCCTCCAGTGAAACAGGAAATCTGGCCAAGAAGGCAGAGAAGTCTTTCTGTGAAGTGCGTTGCTCATTACTCAGTTCAGCCAAGGAGGTGTCATCCGAAGAAGTGCTGTGTAAGTGAGGAAAACAATGTTTTAAATAAGAAAAATGAGGACAACTTGCTAATCTGCTGTACAAATTGCTGGTGATATGACATGCTTGTTAGATGAAGAGACTTACCCCTCCAAGGAATCCAGCTGCATAGCTGCGTCCACAATATCCTGAGGCTGAGGCTTTCTGTCCGCAACTGCGCTATGGGCCAGGTAAAGATTCACGGCTTTATGTTGGTGCGCTGGGAGCTTTCGTGCAGCGGTCTCAACAGCCCTCCGTACATCCAGACTCCTGAAAGGGGTCATCTTATACCTGCAGTAAGACAACGTGACATGAAATATTAACTCTGATCCAACTGTGACTGACAAGGCATAATAAAGTGTATGGGTCATTCTATAATTAGGGGTACATTTAGAATTTGATAATGCGAAGAAAAAAAATTTCCTGTTTCCCAAAAACCCAAATATGACCTTACATAGCTGTATTGAAGAATCTATATTGTAAATAAAGGTGATTTGTAGGAATATGTGCATAAAATACCAGCTATGTTTGCTACTGTCCACCATGTTACCTTTACTGGGTAACACAGTTGACAGGTAACTTAGTTGACATTTTTAGTGTTTTGGGCCTATACTTAACATGGAAGCCTGGAACTACTAAGCATATGGTATGTTTAAAAATATATAACATTACTTTTAGTTAAATTGTCTTGTTAAAATTTGCAGCAACAAACTTGTGTAACACTGTTGACAGTCAATTAATCCACTCTTGACAGGTTTGCTAATTTAACCAATATAAGGGGAAAGAGAAAGAACATAACTTCTAGTGCTTCAACCATGTGCTTCTAGAGGAAATATCATCATACTGTGCAAATTATGTGAGGATGGGACAAACCATTCTTTTTTTGAGGGGGGTTTCTAGTGGGTAACTTAGTTGACAATGTTTTTCAGACAAAAATAAAACACATTATATCACAATAAACACTTCTTGTTTTTTAAGTGCACACCCAAATGTCTTGATAACCTAATCTAACTGAAGGCAAAACTATTAATTTATATTTGAGGTAATTTTATTTTATTTTTGAGGCATCTTTACAAAATTGGACAGCTAAATACCAGGCCTATATGTGATATGAACATCATTTTTAAACAAAAGATATGGCTTTTTTCAACATATAGTAGTGTGATTGGGGAGAAATATATTTGTGTATTAGAATATTAAGCATCTGGGCTTTATATTTATGAAAATATATTAAAAATATACATGAAATACCCACAGTTATAGAATGACCCTTCTCCATTTGCTCATATGCACATGGATCTGTGTAAGTACGTACATTTCATGGAGGCGATTCATGTCTTGCGAGACACTGTGAACAGCCTCGCCGGACGTCGAAGTAAAGAAACTTTGGCAGAATTTTTTGAGCCCAATGTTCTTTGGCCTGATCTGCTTGTAGTACAGCTGAAAGCACTATGGAAAAAGACCAAAGAGTTACTAAATGTAAAACACTGTTGGGTATGCAATGTACTCTTTGAATCATACTAAAACTTACAGCTTCCTCATCTTGCGTCAAGGCGATTTGCATAGTTGCAGTTTTCTCCTTCCTTACGCCAATCACCACCCTGCCACCTTGTGCAATCCTCTCCACCCAGTCTGCATCCTGCAACATTGAAAAGGTTGAATTTACTGTTGCATACGTGTTCAAGTATTACAGCATATCATGAGTACAAACTCATTGAAATAGATCTTACCGTGAAGCCTTCAACAGCTCCTGGACGCTGCATGTGACGAAAGACCAAGAGTGCCTCGCAATAATAGCGGTACAGTGTTTTATCCATATTTGAGACCTCTTTCCCCGTAAGCAGATTCTCATGGATCCTGAGAAAGTCTGGCTTTACCACCATTAAAATCTTCTGGCAGTCTTTAATGCAGGGAGCATCATCAAGTCTGTTTGGATTAAACATAACAATCAAGACAGGTTAATAAAGACACCACCCTTGTGTTAATGTAAAGAAACAACAATAACATTAGCAAAAGAGGACAATGCAAAATGAACATTTAAACCATTAACCTTGCATCAAACGTCTTGTCTTCATGGGTCTTGGATACAGTCTTCAGCATATTAGCATAAATCTGGCAGTTGGTGCGCAGCTGTGGGTCTCTCTTTTGAATATCCAGCCTTAAGGTTAAGTATTCCAAGAACTTTTTCATACTTTTGATATAATAGAGGACAGTGGATGCAGACATGTCAGTGCGCTGCAGGGCCTTCACAAAATCCTGGGTCTCTGTGCTTTTTGATAGGAAGTCCAGAGATGGCTCACTCCCAGTGGGCTGCAAGTACCGGAGGAAACGGGACACACTGTCAACCTTTGAAGAAAGATGGTGAGAAAGAAATGTCAGCATAAAGAAAAAACAAAGACCTTCAGAACATTGCTGAAAGGAGAAGTCCACTTCCAAAACAAAGATTCACATATAATGTACTCGCCCCCTTGTGATCCAAGATGCTCATGTTTCTCTTTCTTTAGTCGTAAAGAAATTGTTTTTTGAGAAAAACATTTCAGCATTTTTCTCCATATAATGGACTGATATGGTGCCCCGATTTTGAACTTTCAAAATGCAGTTTAAATGTGGCTTCAAACGATCCCGAATACAGCTGTAAACAATCCCAGCTGAGAAAGACGGGTCTTATCTAGCGAAACAATTGGATATTTTCATTAAAAAAAAAGTGCAATTTAAATACTTTTTGATCTCAAACATTCGTTTTGCCTTGCTCTCATTGAACTGTGTGTATTCTGGCTCAAGACAGTCAGGGTATGTTGAAAAAAATGTTCTCCCTCAACTTCAAAAATCATTTCAAAATCATCCTACAGCGCTGCAGAAGTACCGACCCAGTCTTTGCAAAGTGAACATGCAAAGAAGATCAAACACTGTTAACAAAAAAGGTAAAACAGCGATATAGGGTGATTTTGAAGTTAAGGGGGAACATGAGATGGAGTTTTTCATGACCCGGAACAAAAACAGTCCAGGCACAGTAAGACAAGACGAGTGTCTGACATTAAAAAGTATATAATTTATATTATTTTTATGAAATAAACTGATCGTTACGCTAGATAAGACCCTGCATTTTGGAAGTTCAAAATTGGGGCACCATATCAGTCCATTATATGGAGAAAAATGCACAAATGTTTTCCTCAAAAAACATAATTTCTTTATGGCTGAAGCAAGAAAGACATGAACATCTTGGATGACAACATTATATAAGAATCTTTGTTTTGGAAGTGGACATTTTCTCAAATTGGGGACGCTGAGGATAGAAGTGAAAAGAGATCTTACCTCCTGTTGCGAGTTGGGGACCCTCCTCGACACTACCAGGTACTTTTTAAAGCCCACCAGGAGCTTGGCACGAGCAGGAAACTTGTCATGAAGACCTGCCTCTTTCATTTGCATCCTCACCGAAGAGGGTATGGTTTGAGGATCTCTGGAGGGTGTGCAGGGTGTGGCGGTTGTGACTGTGTTGGCAGCATCAACAGTGGTTGAGTCATCTTCAGGATCTAAGACCATTTCAGACTCCTCGGGCTGGTTCATGATGAAAAAACCACGGCGAAGAAGCTCCTTCACCATGACGATCCGAGAGCATCTGTGAGGCTGGAGCTCACAAAGCGTGTTGTAATTCCAGGTCCTGTTCTTACGGACCCACTCCCTGTTCGATGTTTTGGCCTTCTGCACCTCATTCGCTCTTTCTTCTGGTGTGCTTTTTTTCACAGGTTTAACAATTGTGAGAGAGCAGAGATCTCACCTCCTGTGTCTGTGTGCCAGTGTGGGCGGGGCTCTCCTGCAGTGATGTCACTGAAGCGGAGCCAATAAGTAGTAGCAAAGGTATGACCTTTTTACTAATGTTAATCTGTACATATGTTTATTTATTCATTGATTTGTTTGTTTATTGTGGAAATAGTGAAATAATACATTCAAGCATCTGTTGTAAGATTGAAAGAGAGAAAAAAATAATGCTTTATTCATTAAGGATGACAGTGACAACATTTGTTATATAAGATTTTTGTTTAATAGTTTAACAATGATTAAAATCAGAAATGTTTCTTGAGCAGATCAGCGTATCAGAATGATTTCTGAAGGATCATGTGACACTGAGGACTGAAATAATGATGCTGAACGTTCAGTTTTGATCACAGCAATAAATTACTTTTTACCATATATTCACATGGAAAACAGTTTGTTGAAATTGTAATAATATTCAGCAAATTTACAGTTTTTGAAAAAATAAGTTTAGCTTTGGTGAGCAGAAGAGATTTCTTTAAAAAATAAAGAAATAAAATAAAATCTTACTAAATGACAAATTAAAACAACTTGGTAATGGTGTACACAATATTTTATTATACTCAGTTTATTTTATATAGTTTACCTGTTGGGTAACACTTTATTTTAAGGTGACATAGTTACATGTTACTACATGTAGTAGTAGCAATACATTATGCATAATTGCAGGTAGCAAAACCTAAAAAAAATCCAACTTGTAACTCTATAGAAAGTACATGTAGTATATTAGTTATTCTGTAATTATTTTGGTAATTACAATTTCACTACATCTTCTTAATTTTAAGTGTAACCAACTGTTGTACTAAATACTTTTTCACAAGGCTTTGTCAGTAAATCCATTTTATGTGTTTTATTTGTCCATACTTCTGTAATTGTAGATTATTTTGTCACAGTACTGTTTTTAAATGACAAAGCTTGTCTTTTGTGAGTTTGCTTGTTGAAATGTATAGCTTCCATTAACACAATACAATGAGCCAATACCGCAGGTCACTGTCGTTCACAGATGTGTTTTGATTGCTGTAAATGATCATCTGACGATGCATTAATGAGATGCTCTGCTGTTACAGAACAAAGCCTCTGTTATTGGATTATATCAAGTTGTTTCAGACAATTCAGCACACTCTTAAAAATGCTGGGTTAAAAACAACCCAAGTCGGGTCAAATATGGACAAACTCCGCGATCGGGATGTTTTGACCCAGCTGTTATAGTATGGTATAGTATGTAGTTAAACAAACAAACTAGAATTTTAAGTTTATTGTTTTAGAGTAATATATATTTTAAGTATATTATGCAGTTTTATTGTTTATTTATAGTTGCAGACAGCCACATTTTGACACTCTTGGACATTTTGAAACTCTCTTTATCTACCTTTTATTTTTACTGTTATTAATTTATTTCTTCATACAGGCATTTTTTATACAAAACATTTATGACATTTGTTTTAGCTTTGCTCATTAAATTCAAATAAAATTACAGCTTAAATGTTGCAGTGGATGCTTTGTTTATCACAGGGATTTTTTTTTGTTTTAATAAAATTTTATTTTTGTTTATATCTGTATTTTATTCTGTGTTTGTTTAATAAAAGTTCAGTTCTGTAAATTTTCCCAGTATTTTGTTTGTTCATCTTCACCCAGATTAAAAGATACTATTAAATAAAAAATATACTTGATAATTAAGTAGTATGTTTATAGTACATTTATATTTACATGTGAAGTGCATAAAAAAATTTCATGAATTAATTTAATTAAATAAACATACGCTTAGTTAAGCTTTAAAGAAATATGCTAAAACACAAGCATACTTTAAGTGACATTTTAGTGTATTTACAGAAAACGCCTATTTTACTCTTACAAGAACATAAAATGATTTAGTTTTAATGGGTTTAAAGTATATAAACTTTATAACAATGTGTAGGCGTACTACAGTTGTAATACACACAGGTTACTTTATTGCTATATAGGGATGGCAGACGAGGATAAAAACAGACACTCACGTCAAGCTTGATGAAAGCTTTGAAAGGTAAACTAAAAAGTCAACGAAATTCTAATGCATTTCAATGTGAATTAAAATACACATATTCAAACATGGAGGCGAAACTGTTAATGACTGGTTAATTTTATATAAATTATTTTTTCTTTTTTACAGGCCCCGTGATAAAGCAGTTTTCAAATACTACAGTGTCTGAATTGCCAGCTCTCAGTTACAGAAAAGCACTTGAAGATAAAGATGTGAGATTTAAACTGTTCTGTTTCTTTGTTTGGTTCATCCGTTTAAGTTTGTATAAAAAATAATAATAATAAAAAGCTCTTAGTGATTCAGTGATTCAGTATTCATAGCACTGATATTGCATTTCTGAGCTGAAATGCTATTATAATGCTGTTGTGAAATATATACTAACGACTTCAGTAAGTATTAACAGTACATTTTAAATGTGTTTAAAGAAATAATCTTAAATTGCACTAAATGTACTTTAGAGTCCAATTGAACACAGTATGTCAAAATATATGGCAAATAGTTTAAAATGTATTTGTTGTTTTCATGTGTAGATTGGCTCGTGTTAATGTTAATCTTACTAAAATTTTATTTTGTTAAATAGTTTTGACTGTTTATCACAAAGCATTGTAAATAGTTCAATTTCATGTATTTTTGTAAGTAATTCTGGCTTATTTTAAGGAGTGATGGTTTGTCACAGTACTGATTTGCTAATGGTGCTACGTACTTAACACCATTAACACAATACAATGAGCTGATACTGCAGATCACTGTCATTTACAGATTAGTTTTGAATGCTGTAAATCATCATTTCCTGATGTGTTAACGAGGGCTGATGCTCTGCTGTTACAGAACAAAGCCTCTGTTATCGGATTATATCAAGTTGTTTCAAATGTTTGATTTTACCTGCTGGGCTGTTTTATTTAACTACAACTACTTAAAAAAAAAAAAAAAAATTGTATTGCTTGCTTAAAATGAACCCATATTTGGTTGGAGATTAATTTCTATTAATATGTTTAATAAATGAACATGTATTAATAAGTTTAATCAATAAAAATTAAACATTTAATGTTATAACTGTGTGTCTGCTTTTTAATTTCTAACCTATCTCGGGTTCATTTAAGCCAAGCATATAGTAATTTTTAAACAGTAGTTGATTTAAAACTGCCCGGGTTGGTCAAACATTTTGAGACTTATTCGTTTTATTTATTTAGATCATTCTGTTCTTTGTAATAAGTGGAGTAATGAATAGGTTTAATCAATAAACATTATTTATTGCACACAGACACACCAGACTAGATGACAATTAGGCAGTTTTATTTTGTAAAAGACATTTTTAAAGAAATGCATATATTTGTAGTGTGAATCTGATCTTTAAGAAAATGTGAAGGGTTACTAACTTCATTAAGGTTCATCAACTTCAGTCAATTTTTTACTGAACTGTACCATAAATTGGTCCTAAGGTATGACATGGTATGGTAAGGGAAAAAAAAGAAAAAAAGAACTTAATAATATACAAATAGCATGAGGGATTTATCTTCATTGTTAGACACTTACAGTCATAAAGTGTAATTACTCATATAGAGTTATTTATTTAACATGAAATTATTTTAATTTTTAATTTTCCCCCCATGACTTGTTGGACAATTTCAAGACAAACTTTGAACAACAAGACAAACTTTGCTGTCAACTGTTCAAAACTAAAAATGTTAAAAATTATACAAGTTTAAGATGAGTGATATTTATATCTCTCCATTGCAGTAACATATTTTAAGATAAAAACAAATCTGTGGTTGTCACACCATAAGACATTACGACACACCATAGGACATTATGTCACACTAAAGGACAGAAATGGTAGTTAAAAGTATTTCTATTTAATTTTGAACACGTCAAAGGAGAAAAAAACATTTAATTTTGATGCAAACAATATGAACATGTTTTTTGAATGAAACTAAATCATTTTCATCAACAAAATTCAGACTCTTAGTCAATAAGTATATTACTGAACCCCCTATAAAATATATTTATTAGTATGTGAATTAATTTTTTCAAGTATATGGCTACTCTTTTAAAGGCATCATTTTGATTCAGTTTTTTTGACACTTTATAAGTCAAACTTTTCAGCAAAAACATAAGAAAATAGTTTAATGTAATTATTGCATTCAAGGACACCTAAAATGATTTAAAAAATAAATAAATAAAAAGGAGTTAAACAAATCTTTAGTTATTTAAAATGCTTCTTAAAGACACTTAAAGAGAGTTCTGTGGTGTGACAGTACAGGCGTCACACCGGAGGACATTTTCTGTCACACCAAAGGATGTTTTAACCTTGTGTGTCAATTAATGACCGTGCTATTCTGAATTAACCTGTCATTAGTGGTTAGCAAAATACATTTGCATAATTTTCCATGATTATGTAGTCAAACATACAGCTTTTAATTAAAACCATATCATTTAGGGGTATCACATCAAAAGGACAACAAAACTTAACACTTTTGTAGTGGTTCCAAGAAAGTTAAATATTTGAACAGTTCTGACACAAAAATATACCATGTGCACAAGTCACGGGTTTGACAGGGGGCTTCAGTAACATGACCATGAATGGGATCCTTCAACTAATTAAAGTTTCCTCTGAAATTGTCCAATTTACACCAGACCACATTATTTTCAGAGACAAAATTCAAAATTTCATATGCTTTCAGAAATATGGATGAAAAAAATTGATTACCATTTACTAAAAAAAAAAACACATCTACAAAAAAAACAAACAAAACAAAACAAAAAAAACAAACAAACAAACAAACACAAACCACATAAAAAACAACCACAATGCTTCATGGAAATGGGAAAGTACAGACTGTAGTAAAATTATTTAAACTTGCCAACAAACTGAAGTGCATATTTATGATAAATAAAAAATATTACATTTTAATCATAATTTGTCAGCAGTGAAGAGATTTGCTTCATTGCAATATTATTATTATGATTATTATTATTTATTTATTTATTTATTTATTTATTTATTTATTTATTTATTTATTTATTTATTTATTTATTTATTTTTAACAAACAATCTGTAAATCCAGACATAAAGGACCGGCAACAACACATTAACATAACCTTGAGATTAGCCCACAAAGACGCAACTGAAACCAACTTATAAAGACAGGATAATGATACACAGACAGGTGTGCATGATTAACTAATAATGACTTGATGAGGACAGGAACAGGAAGGACCAAATATGGGCAACAGAGGGAGAAACCAACTCAAACAGTCCAATGGGGTGTGACAATGAGGTTTTTTTTTTTTTTTTTAAACTTATGTTTATTTTTTTGGTGGATAGAGCCCTCTTTTGGTAGAGAAGGGCTCTATGCACCTTTTGTTAAATTTATTTAATAAATGATTGTAATAGCTCATTATTGAAATATTAAAGGCATAACAGGGCCCACCTCTTCAGAAAACAGTTTTTTGAAGTTGCATATGTGATTTGTTCCATTTCATACAGCTCCCACACTTTTTGAATCCAGGCATTGTATGATGAAGGGTCAGGTTTTAACCGTCTGCATGTGATGCACTTAGCTGTGGCAAGAAGAATTTGTAACAAGTATATTTCAGATCTGCCCTGGGCCTTTTAATTTTTGACATGACCACAAAATATGGGTGTGGTTACCATACTGTCCACTAGGGGTGTTCGGTTCCGGTTTTTTTGGAGTCGACTCCGACTCCTAATTTTGGAGTCGGTGGAATCGACTCCTCGACTCCATTTACTTTGAATTAAAATAGGGTCAGGATTCAGAAGGTGCGTCTCAATATGCTTCCTCGTTTCCTCACTTCTCGCTCGTATGTCCTACGACCCTGAAACCGATCGAGCTCCGCTGTCATGTAGGACATCTAAATTCTTTAATTCCACCGGGAGGAGGGCGAGGAACGAGGAGGCTTCCTGAGGAGTCAAGAGCGAGGATACAAATGTTTCCTACACTAAAATGTTTAATCAACTAAACCTTATAAATCCCCCTCCCTTTCACATCGCAGCTTCTTCAAATCATATTTAAGTGTGCAATATGTTAGTATTAATCATTAAACTTGTAAAAGCAGACTTGTTTTAGACAGTATTTATCTATTTATTTTGTATATTATTTTATATAATTTTAATGTAGTGAAGCTATGAACTTTAACTTAAGCATGTTTAACTTTATTTTTTAACTTTTTTTGTTTAACATTGAAAAATATTAGTTATATTATTACCAATAATAACTGTTGTTTAATAATAGTTTTTTAATGCACTTGTCATTTAATAATAGAAAATGAACTTCATATAGAGTGAGGACATGCCATTTCACTAATGTTAATGTTCCATCCTCGCATCCTAAGGGGATGGAGGTAAGAGGAAAGGAAACAAGGATGCATATATAAGAATTGACAAGCACACAAAGCATTACATAGTTTTTGTTATACACTTAATTAACTCCCTTCAGTTTTCAGAAGTACAATACTAAACACTATACTCTTATTTACACAGCACTTGTCTTTTAATGTCTTATTTAGGGATAACCTACATGATTACATACATTACCTGGAAATTATGGATATCAAAGCTCTTCTGTAGAACACGTCTAATTTTGTATACAAATAAGTAAAGGTCATTATTAAAATGTTTAATATTGAAAAATTAATCAACAGACAAGAAACAAAAATCACCTCTAAGAATGCCTATATGAAATAAAAAAGTATATTTAATTGCCACACAATGACTGATTGCAACACATTACCAGTTTTATTGCCGTTTTTGCATTTCATGAACACAGCGTTGCTACACATACTATAATACATCATATATTATTCATAAATATGCAAAACCTGCCAATAGGGCTACACGATTAATCGCACGATGTCGTGAGGCGCGTTTAGTCAATGAAGCCGGTACTTTGATTAGTAGTAAAGCTCCATCACGTGCGTTCAGTACACAGAGCAAGTAATACACAGAGCCGTAAAGCACTTACAAGCTACGCCAAATCGCGCGCAAAATCGAATTCAATTTTTTTCTACTTTGGAATTTTACTGTTACAGTTAATTCTGTCTCGTTACCAACATACAGAAAACTCAAACAGGTTTCGAACAACATAAGGGTCAGTAAATGATGGAAATTTATTTTTGGGTGAATTATCCTACACAATACAATGAATGGGGCTGTAATTTACCCTCACAGCACTTTCAATCTCATCCCAGTCAGAGCTGAAGAGGACTGGCAGTCCAGCATCTATTGTTGATAAGGCAGCAGACAGTGGGACTTTAACGGCTAGGAAGCGTTCGAGCATCAAGTATGTGGAGTTCCACCTGGTTTCAACTTCTTGTACAAGTTTGTACTCTGGAAGCTTCATTTCCCGCTGATATTTTGAAAGTTTCTCCATAGAGACACAGCTGCTCTTAAAATGTCCAACAATTCTCTTCACCTTCTCTCTGGTTTCGGTTAGCTCAGCAACTGCAGACAGGCCATCCTTCACTATAAGATTTAAGGTGTGTGCGAAACAAGGCATGTGCCTTAAAACAAGTTTTTTTACAGCGGCTACCATGTTGGCAGCATTGTCCGTCACAACGCACCCAACTTTGTTTTCAATGTTAAAATCCCTAAAAATCTCATGAAGAGCTGCTGCTATTTCATCGGCAGTGTGCCTCTGTGGGAACCTTTGGGGACAAAAGAAATTGTAATCACAATTACATGTATGCTTAAAACTACAGGAACACCCAAATAAATGGTAACCCTGCCTATGAAAACCCAAAGATTTACAGTTTTCTACATAAAATCATCCTATACAATGTAAAGAACATTCTGTAAAGACAGGGTAGGGTACTCTGTAAAAGGGTAGCTGACAAATAAGTTTTTAATGTCTCATACGGTGTAACAGCACAAATTTAGAAAAAAAATTTCATCAAATTTCAAGAACTCTCTCTCACACTAAAAAAAAATTAATTAATTAAAAAATTACCTGTGTACGTCCAATAAACATGACATGAGGCTGTCATCGATAATAAAGTGTGCTGTGACCGCCAAGTATGCTTCTGTGTTTATAGATGTCCACATATCTGTGGTGACAGATATGTGATCAGCTTCCTGTAAACAATAATAATGGTGACAAAATATTGTTAACAAATTTGACAATTTTGTTGACAAAATTTGAACAATACTGTGGCTTTGAAATGTTTTTGATTGTTTGAAATTGAACTGTTTTGACAGCTTTCTCTTGTGGCAACTAGCACCAGCACCCCATCTACCCCTATATCAACATAGATCAAATGAAGGCATTTAGCAAATGCTTTTATCCAAAGCAATTTACAAAAATTATTTTGTACTTGAGCAATTATAACAGAATATAAGATGGCTTGATCGTGAGAAATTATGATATATAAAAAAATAAGCTGAAATCTAAAACTTCAGACAGAGAATCTATTACAGCAAACAAATGGACTATACACACCTCCATTTTCTTTTTCAAAGAAGTCTTGGTGGTATCATACTGTTCTTCGAGGTTTCTAATTAGTGTTGATCTTGATGGGAATTGATACCTTGGATCTAAAGCATAAACAAACTCTCTAAACCCCTCATCATTGACAGTGTTGTAAGGCTGCATGTCTTTCACCATCATTTTGAGGAGCTTGTTATCAAGCCTTTTCTTTGGAATGCTGTTAGCTGCAATGCAAGAAAAAGATTAAAAGTTCAGTTATTTCACACTAATTGTATAGAACTATGTCACATAAATAATTGGTACTAAAGCCTGTTCAATAAAAAAGAAAATTACTGACAGCCCTAAATAGCAAAAATAATCTGCCTTCACAAGAATAAATATATACATTAATCTATAGTTTCACTCAAACAGAACCCAGCAGTTGCATAAACACAGCCAATAGTTTAAGACTGTGTCTTAAAAACTAGTCTGAACAACTAGAAATTATTTAGGGCTAATTAGTTTTATCTTTGTAATTTAAAATAGACCAATCTTCCTTTTAATGTAACAGACTTAACAAAATTATGACCAGTCTTGAAGAAAAAAATTAACTGACTACCATGTAAGACTAGTCTAAGCAGTTTATGCAACTAGCCTGGTGCAAGTAGTCACAAAAGTAGTGGAAGTACTTACTATCCCTGATAGCACACGTACCATCTCAGAGACGTCTATTTGACGTCTGCATTTACATCTGTAAGACATCTGCAAGACGTAGTTTGCTCATCTGCAATACGTCTATTGGACGTTTCCTATTAGATGTCAAATAGACATCTATTAGATGTCTTTAAGATGTTTATGATTTAGAATGTATGTAAAACTGACATCTTACAGATGTCTGCCAGACGTTTGTACACAGCGGATGCTTTCCAGATCAAGAGATCTTTAACAGACATCTTGCAGACGTACGTGTGCTATCTGGGATATTACATAAAAACTCACGTAGATAAGGATCCTTAATAGCATACTGGTGCATAACTGTCTGAATCTGACGTTTCGCTGGTGGAGGACAGTTTCCTGACTCAGCTCCCTAACAAACAAAATGTCTGCACATGGTCAGATGAAAAAATGCATACAATATCTTTCATATTACTACACATTACATGGTGTGGGTGTCTAATCTTATTCTAAAAGTGACGTATTTTTGTAAGGGTTGTAGGTGATTTTACTGTCATTTAAATTTGATATATATGGACATTAACTCATAAATAAACTCCTTATTTGGATTTACATTTCATTAGCTGAATTATGTGTTTTATCTTAATTAAATATTTATCTGGGACTGTACAGGAAAACATATAACTAGCGTTACAGCGTTTACCTCATCCATCTCATCTTGACTGGCAGTGGTGCTTGGCCGTTGAAGACTTGCGAGTTCTGTTCGATGAAACGCTTTCAAGTGTTTCCACATGCACGACGTTGAACTGTTGAATTTTAAACAACAGTTTTGTCTTCGGTCTGGTTGAAATATTTCCACACGGTTGAGGTCGGGGTTGCCATTATAAGTCAACGTTACTGGATTCAAAAACAGTCATCACTCAACAGTATCACTCAATCAACCACCACTTGCCAATTATGGGCATGTCCCACTCTCACCCTGAGGACTGGTACATGATTGGTTCGTAAAACCTACTGCAGTGTTTTGTGCCAATCACAACCAATTGACTGTATTGAACCACATCATGATTGAGCCGCAAAACAGACCCAACGGAAAAAAACTATCTATACATTATTGTTCTTTGTTTTCCTGGCATTACTTATTTTTTCCTTTCATTTCTTTATCTTTTTGTTTTAATTTCTGTATCTTTACATTCATTATAATCTTTTCGTTATAATGAACTGTTGCTGTGTTGAACTTGAAAAAAACATTCGACACTGGGAGTCGATTCCTGACCTGGAGTCGATTCCGACACTAGGGCTAGTGAGAGTCGAGGAATCGACTCTTTTGGAGTCGACTCCCCATCTCTACTGTCCACAATTTATCCAACACTTGTCAGGGCAGGAATGATTCTATGATTGCCATCATCTGTTGGAAAAAATCTAGTTAGAATTTTCCAGTTGAATTCCTGTCCAGATTATAGTTGGTCACAAGATGTAAGTTTTGAGAGGAAATGTTCTATTAACTGTTACTAGCTCAGATGGTGAGCTCTGGCCATGTGTAAGACATTGTTCCACAATTTATCCAACACTTGTCAGGGCAGGAATGATTCTATGATTGCCATCATCTGTTGGAAAAAATCACTCACAAGATGTAAGTTTTGAGAGGAAATGTTCTATTAACTGTTAAGCTCTGGCCATGTGTAAGACATTTTTCATTAAGTGTAAAATAAACCCATTTTATTATTGTAAGTATTTACTTCATAGAGACATTTTTAAATAGTGTAGGAGTTAAACTGTTTTTTTTACTCTTGCATGATGGACCATCAACACCTTTAGGAGGAACTGCTGATGCTGACAGAACAACTGGGCCACTCAGAAAGACAAAGAGAGCAAAGGGAAAAAGTACTGCAGCCAGCTGAAGGAGATAATGTGCAACACACTGTGGGGAGACACATGAGGATAAAGGAGATGGCGAGCAACATGCTGAGGGTACAACACACACTGAGGAGGTACCATATGTCTAGCATTTTTTTTTTTTTGAGACAATGGCGATAAAGTAAAGTATTATACAGGTCTGCCAAACCTGGGAACCTTTATGACCTTATTACATGTTTTGGTGCCCCTCATTTTTCCAAAGTAAAATTCAAACACTTTCAGTGTGCATGGTCAAGCTTTTCCAGCACTTTACAACTGTGGTAAATTGAATGTTTACATACATGCTTGAGTTCTCCACTTTAAATCAGATGTTATTGTGCTATTAAAAACCACCATAAAACACTGCCTAATATAAAAAGCCATCATACAGTGTATAAATTATTAAATTTAACCAAAAAAAGTACAGGTGACACAACACGTGTGGGATGAATGTACTCGTACAAAGATAAAGGGTAAAATCCAAAAGGTCTTTAATATAACCCACAATGAACTTACAAGAAAACAGCAAAACGTGCACAACAGACAAGACCAGACACAAAGCATAGAACTGAAACAACTTATAAAGGGTGGTTAATGATACACAAACAGGTGAAGCCAGTTAACTAATTAGGACACAACGGGGGCAGGAAGAACCAAATATGGGCACAAGTGGGAGAAACCAACATAAACAGTCCACAGGGGTGTGACAACAGGGTAAATGCAGGATTTTTTAAATAAAATTTAAGACTTTTTAAGACCTGCAGAAATAAAATGAATACTGTATGAGCAGGGTAAGCCAATGTCTATGGTAAAAGAATAATGACTGTTATTATAAAATTACTTAAAAAATATGATTTGCAGTTCAAAAACTGATTTTTTCACAAATACAAAATTTGATATAGTGATGAACCTTACATTATAGCCTTTAAATTATCTGTAAAAAAAGGGATTAGTGAAAAGTATAAAATATCTTAATTTAAAAAAAAAAAAAAAAAAAAACTTTGTAAATCGTTTGGATTTTAGTTCTGAACAATAACAGCAAAATGCTAGCAGGAGGCTTTTGGAATGGCACAAATATAACAACTGTACATCAAGCAGCACTGCTCTTTAACGCTACATTATCAGACATTATACAACATTTTACGTAGATGATGATTAAATGAAAATGCCATTAAGACTTTTCTGATGGCAGGCGGTTCCTTTCAGAGATACTTTCATATCAAAACACCCGGGCTACGTTTTGATTTAATTTTGTTTGTTTATTCAATGAAATCATAGCCTTTTAAAGTTTAATCATTGCATTAAGCCATATCATGATCTTTGTGTTTCCATCCTCAAGTTTTAAGACCTCTTAAACTGTAATAAACTTAAATGCCTTAAATGGTACGAGAAATCACTCTAAGTTGATGTGACAATGACGATTAATGTCGATTACGTTTTTGTGTGGGGGAAACGACACACCATTCATGACATTCTTCACATGGGTTATTTTAGTAACATGAAAAACAAAATGGTTATTGAATTTGGGATTAAAACATACAGAAAAGGAGCAGCAAAAGGTCCTATCACTGAAATAGATGATTTCAGTCTAGCACGAGCTCCCAGAATCTCACTGTCTAAACCACAAAATGAATTTCTTGCATCTGCACCGTTGTTTATGATGAACTGTAGCATTTTTCAGATTTTTCCTCACTGGTGACTAATGTAAACATTTTAAATGACTCGAAAGCGCAGACTCTTCCAAGAAAAAAAATGATTTTACAAAAGGCTACTTGTGGAAAATTTAAAGGGTAAGGTAACTGGTTTGGCTGTTACTACCTGACTTATTTATTTTCTCAATTTATTAATTCATTTTTGTTTATTTGCTGTCGTGTCCTTAATGTTAATTCAAAATTAAATGAGAGAAAATCAGTCACAGCTCTTGACTAATTCTTCTTAAAACTACAGAGTAATTCAATCTATATAATATATACAGTGAAGGAAATTCAATGCTTTTACATTTGATCATCAGGTTTCTGTACCTGAATACCTACATACTTGGAAAAAAAGTTTATTATTATAATTTTAATCTTTATTCTATTTATTTGCTATTTACACAATTTCAACAGGGCCCACAGGTGCAACCTGCAGCGGAGACCCGCAAACCCCCACAACAGCCCTGCTGAAAGCACAATCACACAATGAAGTATCTGATAGGTATTACAAAGGGGACTTTTGTTTCATATCAAAAGGGTGGGGTGGCCGTATATGTGTGTTAGAATTTAATATCTAACTTGATTAACTGCCGAGATTCGATTTTAGTTGAGCGATGGAGCACAGAGTCAGGATCCTGGACCATTGAGACAACCACACACAGAAAAGGTGTAATTCACTCAAAGGCATTTATTAAAGGAAGACTTCAACATTTATATGGTAAATATGAAGAAGTGAAATCAAACATCACACCCTTCAGGAAACAACAGTACATCATGTCCTATGAGTCTCTAGGCTAGACTTATGTCATGTCTACTTTTCAGGTTAGTATGAGAAGGGCACAGGAGGTCAGGATTGTTACAATCTGTGACAAACACATTACAGCGAACAGCAGGAAGGTTTTGACACAGCGGGAAGTGTTGGCATGTTGTGCGCAGAGGTCAAACTCCTAGCCTTTATCAAGGGCTACTGTCAGCTGCAAGAGATGTGCAAGAGAAGAACAAAAAACATAGCACATCTTACAAATCCGTGTTGAAAGGTCATCGGAAATGATATATAAGATATAAGATGTTAACAGGAACCATACCCATCAGCACGATACTCCCATGTGAAGGTGAGGATGTCAAATTTTTGGATAAGATTGTCACCATTTGTTGTGTACTGACA
>NW_026129902.1:0-31428 GCF_022985175.1 Labeo rohita | reverse complement strand
ACAGTGTAATCAAACTTTAGCCATTAATATGTTTTTTAGATACTGAAAAAAGCACAAATGTGAGGGCATGTCAAAACTTCTCCAGGGTGTCAAAACGCCCTCAGACCCCAGAGGGTTAATCTGTAAAAATAATATTCCCTTTTTTTTAAATCAAGCCGTTCTCAGATGCCTGTTGTTGTGGCGTCACATGACAGAGGCCGCTCCCACGATAGTTGATTGACATGAGTGTCTTACCTCAGATCAGCTGTAACAGTCCAATAACTTTCCTCGTTTGGATGCCAGAGCAGGGATGTAAGTTAGACAAGAATATCTCTGATTGAGCGATTGAGGTGTTGTGATGCTGGATGTAATAATGAACATAGTGGTCGTCATTTACTCCTGACATCTGAGCCGCTGAAGATGCAGTAGATCATGTTTGTTTGTGAAGGGAATGCACCTCCTGATCTACATATATCCGTCTATGTTCACGCAAATCATTCATGATCCAGCTTCACTTATAGCAGAAGTGTGTATAAGGTTTTTTTTATGAATCATCTGATCTTCATATGATCATCTTTCCTATTAATGTGCTAGTTAGCAAGTTTAATGGCTAAATGCGGCTAAAGTAAACAGGCTTGTCACATCACAGAGAGAAGAGAGGGGTGGGGCAAGCAGAGCTCATTAACATTTAAAGCAGCCTCGACCAGAATGAGATGATTTTTGCAAGGTAAAAAGGGTGTTGTTTTACACTACTATTAAGAATTTTTAACCAAAGTATATTATAGACTTTTCATTAAGACCCTAAAGAATCATATCAACTTGTGGAAAATGGGCATCCGATGACCCCTTTAACTAAGTGGAAGAGGATGCAGCTGACAGATAATAGATTTATATTTCTGAATGATGCAGGTTAAACTCATCAACAGTAAAAAGACTAAAAGTAGAGAAAGTTTAGGAGAGAAGGATCTAAACAGCCACAGTCAACATTATGTGCAGATATTTGCTTATGAATTTTTGTTTTAAAATAATCCATAAATGTATTACAAGAGCTCTTAGTAGATAAGAGCAATCTAGTATTCCCTACACTTGCGCTAAATAAATTAATGTAAAATTCACATTTAGTCTTAGTGATAGCCTCCTTATAGCTTAGCATATGTTCAATATGACCAGTTTTGGTGTACAAACACTCAAGTCGACGGCCTAAAGCCTTAAACTGGCACAATTCAGGGCTATACCAAGGTGCTAAATGAGTTAACAAAACAGGTTTTCAGAGGTGCATAAACATCTAAGATCTCACAGAGCTCATCATTATAAGCAACAGCCATGTCACCCAAAGTAGATCAATCAGATTTACTAGAGAATATGGCAAGATCATTAGAGGTGACTGTTTAAAGATGAGACAGGATGAGCCTTTCAGTGCTTTATCATATACATATCATTTAGATATATATGTAACCCCAGTAGCAATTACCCACTATGCTAAAGCTGGGGCCTGGGTAAGTATACAGGTTAACTACAATAAACCAATTAACTGCTTTCCCTCCTGCAGCAACAAAGACTGAGAATTCAAAAACTTGGTTTATGTGTGTTTTATATGTATCTGAGTAAACCGACCAATTAAAGCAATGTAAATACAAAAATTGTTAAAGTAACACAAAGTAGTTGCAAAACCCAAAGCCACTATGTCACATGATTTCCTTTTACCTGAGTGATGCATGGAAAAAAACAGCCTCTTATGCCTTTTAAGTGTTAGATACCTTTAAAGTGACTTAACCTTGTGGCTTTAACTGAATTACTTAATATAAACTTCTAACTAGATACAAAGTTACAACTGAGATGAAGACCTCAACAAACGACTTTGTACATTTGGATAACAAATAACACTCTCACTCACACACCCACCCTACGTTGCAGGCCTGCTATCGTCCAGCGCACCATACTGCGAATCGTCCAGACATCGGCTCGCCCATGGAGCTGGCGAGTGTTTCCCCGGAGCAACAGCGGAGCTCCGAGCTTTCCCGGTGTTACGAGATTTTTGGTTTCCAAGATTTTCTGTTTCAGTGGGTGGAGCTTACATAAATATTCATAAATTTCCCGGACATGCGTGTGGGACTGAGAATTTCAGTTTACGCTCGTTTCATCAACAGGTTTAGCGGTAGATTTCAAGAAAGGTAACATAAATTGTATTTACAGCGTTGCACAAACATATGCATGAACTGCATTTGTTCATCATTTTGTAACAGTTTATAATGTTTTATTAGTTTGCGTTTTCTTCACAAACATTGTGTGCTTTTTTAGTAGTCGTTCATGAATAAATGATTGCAGGCATTCTTTGTGTAATGTTACGATAAAGCACAGCAAATCTCATCTAGTTGTATACACTGATTTCAGTTTGTGCTGTTCATTTGTAAAGATGATTTAAAATGGTCTTTGTTATCATTTGTTGAAAACATCACTGTCTGCAACAAATGAAATAAACCTATATGAATGTATTTGTGGACATATTACTTGTATACTGGTGTGATGATCCATGTCTTAACTTACCCTGTTCAACATTCTCCATGTTGTCTGGTTGTGAACTGTCTGGTTGTAAACTATATACAGTCATACACTGCTGCTAAAAATGCACCGATGTTATTCTGTGTCATTTGTTCTTTGACCATGTGTTGCACCTGGATGATGATGATTGATACAAAAGCATGATTTATTTTGATGCAGAGCAAACACTTGTAAGCTACTTTTTACATTTTTGTCCATACAATTTTGTTTAATCTAAAATTTTAAGTGTATTTTAGGAACACTTTCGTGCATGTGTGTGTCCTTAGATTCCGGTTCATTTTTTTTTTTTTTTTTTTACATATAAGCCAAACTGTTTAAACAATCACACCAGGATAGATTAAATGATTAGTGCACACTCCACAGATACAAGTTTATTCCAGCGGTTGCACTCAAAAGATTAAAACTAATAACAGACCGTTTTAAAACGTTGCAAGCTACAACACAACAAACTGAAATCAATGTATACAACTGCTGTGTGTTGTATTAACATTACACAAAAAATGCCTGCAATCGTTCAGTCAGGGACGTCTGCACAAAACGTGCAAACTAATAGAAACATCATGAACACTTACAAAATAAATGAACAGATGTAGTCTGCACAACGCTGAAAATACAATTACCTTTTGATATTCCATTGAACCTGCTAATACAAGTAACGTAAACTGAAATTCTCAGTTCCAGGCACATGTCCGGAAAACTAATAAATATTCATGTAAGCTCTGCCCACTGAAACAGAAAATCTCGGAAACCAAAAATCTCGTAACACCGTCCGTGATCATAAAAATGATGCTCGCGCTCCCTCACGTGCCTTTTAGCAATGGGTGATCTGCTATAAATAGGTGTGTTCGACTTCATCTATGGCTACAGACGGCGATCAACGAGAGTAGCCGAGAGCAGTCGGGGGCAGAGTTGAAAACGGAGGCGTCAAGTCGGACACTTTTTACTCTCGTCAGTGAAGCTCTCGCGGTGTTTGCATGCTCTATCACAGATGAAGTGAATTAAATGCAATTTTTATCAAATACACCGACTCAAAAGCATTTTCATAAGCAACAGAAACACGTGTCATATACTGCTTAATACAGCTCCATCTGAACAAGAATAATGATCAACATAAACATATACTGTTTAAATATTAATAAAGTGGGGTTATATATGCTTTTATCAGTGTTTTATGATAGACCTGACTCAATATAACATTGCGGCTACAGTAAAAACACTTTTATTGTTCTAAAAACACAGATTTGTCAGCGTTAGTGGACTTGAGGATGTTAAAATAAACCCCAAACACACGTGATCGTTGTCATGCGGTGAATCTGGCCAATCGTGAAACAGTCATGTGATCATCAGAGAAACTGCAGCCGCTCTGAAGAAACTGCGTCGGCTGAGTCAGTCGCTGCTCTCGAATCGCTATCGCGGTACTTTGATGCCACACGTGACAGTCACGAGGCGTCAGCGCCGCCTCAAGTCAGACAAAATTTCTAACCGGCATGCACTGCTTCAAGTCAGAATTTGATCGAGCTGCGCAGCGCTGCGTTAAGTCGAACACACCTAAAAATAAAAGTGTTCACGCGAGCAGGTGAGAGAAGATCGAGTGTGATTCAGCTCAACACTGAGTAAGTAACTAAAACTCTGAGATTAGCTGTTTAAATGTTTTTATACTGTATTTTAATAACATATTTTTTATGAATTCCATATGAAAATTAACCATGGTTTTATGGTGGATTGATTACTGTATGAAAGCCTGTCCCAGGAACTAAAGTTGTTGTCCATACGGACTGATTTAGTGTGACACAGAAAGACCGTTCGGTGAAGGCTCATCTCTGCACGTCTCTGTCTATGTTCTGTATAATGCGTTTTATGCCTTAATGTAAGTACATCTGCATGTGTATGTTCATCTGGTATACTGTGTTATTGATGTCCCACGATTGTTTTCGGTTAAAATATACGAGTTTTGAGCGCTGTAGCGGCCGTAATTTGCCGCGAGAGAAACCCGCTAATTAGCGTTAGCATCGGCTGGATTATTATACTGCGTCACAGTTGTGTTTACATTAATAATGCGTCATTGCACAGCTATATTATACCTATTTGTATTGGATAGGTTGCTATTATTGTTAAGGATGCAGACTTGATTGTTTAATCAGTGATTATTTGCATATGTTTGATTTAATGCGAATGTGTAAATGGTTCTCAGAATATGGTTGTGATTATATTTCTTTATTGTTCTTGTTAATACAGATATCACTGCCAGAGAATAATTGGTGCAGCTGATAACCCAAAGACTGTTCAATAAATGCATCTTTGTGAAGAATCTCTTCTCCAATCCCTGATTCTCTTACCGGAATCCTGTCCATATTTGGCCGCCTCAACCAGTGTAATATAGAGTTGTAGCGTGACTCTGCTACAAAAGGTGGTCCTTCGAGCCGGATTGAGAGCAGTATTGAACCAATATGGACAAAGCACAAGGTGACGCATCTGAGACATCGTCCAGACCTCGACGCAAGACGAATCTGCCTACCCATCTGGATGATTATGATGTTGGCTACCAACCTGCAGGTGACCCTCCTCCAAAAGCTTCCTCTCACTGTCCTAGTCAGCCCCGAAGCAGCTCGAGGAAAACGTCTCACAGCGGTGTCAGCTCTCACTCCAGGACGAGTAGGCGTTCCATTGCTTCCACGGGTGTCTATGTCCCGCCAGAGCTCTCTAGCGTCCAGACTGCTATGTTGGAGGAGAAGATTAAGCAGAGACAGTATGACAGTCTACGGCAACAAGTAGAAGAGGACACACTGATCGATCTGGAACACCAACGACTGCAAGCACAAGCAAAGGAAGCCCAGCGCATGCAAGAGGAGGCGCTTGCCGCAAAGGTGGCCCTGTCAAAGCACCTAGAACGACAGCGTAAGCTTCATCAAGCAGAGACTGAACTCGAAGTAGCAAAGCTTGTATCTTCCATGCTCTCTATAGACTCTAGTTCAACCACTCCAGTTCCTACAGACTCTGGTTCTCCGAACACGCAACAGCTTCCAGCGCAGCGCAGCCAGGCTTGTTCACCTCAGCTCATGTCTTCCACGCCTCAGCAGCCCCCCTTCCAGTCGCCAGCTGTGACGTCATCGCTGCTGCCCTGTCCTACCGAACAGCCAGTTCCTGATGGCTCTGCGGTGTCCCAGCCGTCACCTAGACCGCCACAGTGGGCCCTACCTGCTACTTACTCTGCCAGTGCGCCCTTGCCTGCCACACTCATCCCGGGACCACAAGCATTCTCATCGCCAATCCCTGACATCGCACAATCTGCTCATACCGCCATTCCAGTATATTCTGTGTCATCACAGTTGAAAGCAGCACCTCAATCCTCAGCAGTGTTCACTATGCCAACCTCTGCTGCATACCCCATGAGCATCAGCATGCAGCGCGTGACTCAGCAGCCTACTACAGCCACACTACCTACCCTTCGTTACGGGGTACAACAGATGGCAACAACGCCAGTGACGACAGTTCCAGGTCCGTCACAGCTCCCTGCCTCCAGCCACCAAGCGACGGCGCCGACACCTCATGTCCCTGATTACGTTCAAGCAGCTTCGTCTCAGCTTCACTCAGCTGCCTACCCACCGCATCCGAGTCCAGAGCTCCTGTTTGCTTCAGCCTATGGCATCCCACGACCTTCATTACCAGTTTTCGAGAGCGGTGCTGAGAGTGACTTTGCTCTATTTAAGTTAGCATTGGACAATTTGTTGAGCAATCACAATCATATCAGTGAACAGTATAAATACCATGTTCTCTTAAGCCATTTGAAACTTTCCAGTGCTCATCAGCTAGCTAAAGCCTTCATGTATCACCCCCAGCCTTACACTGCTGCTTTGCAGGCACTTCAAGACAAGTATGGACAGCCAAGACAGCTCGTTCAGTCTGAGCTGGGTGCCATCCTAAGCACCCCGCCTCTTAAATTAGGTGATGCTAACGCCTTTGACTCATTTGCACTGTCAGTACAGTCCTTAGTGGGTATGCTGAGAACTCTTGAGGGCCAGAATGGTTATGAGCTTTTGTGTGGCTCACATGTGGACCGTCTCTTGAGTAAACTGCCACCAGCCTATCGCGACAGTTTTGTTGAATACTGCTTAAATAGAGGAATTCTCCAGACGGGCACCGACAAGACGTACACACTCCCTGATTTCGCAGAATGGCTCCAGATCAAGTCTCAAGCGAAACAGATCTCCAGCAGAGCTGCGGCTATGTTCCAGAGTGAGACTCCAAAGGCCTTTGGTAGAGCTAGAGGAGCACCTCACCCCAGAGAGCATTCAAGGCCAGTTCTCCTGACACGTGAGAGTGTAGCTAAGACTCCTGATCCGACACCCCCTAAATCCAGCTTCAAGCCCAAGCCATACTGTCCCCATTGTGACAACAGGGATCACTACCTCAACTCTTGCGAGACTTTCAAGAAGTTGACGAATGCCCAGATTGTAGCTTGGATTAAAGATGGTAAGCGCTGCTGGAGATGTGGACGGTTCCATGCTGTGGAGTCTTGTAACCTCAAACGGCCATGTAAAATATGTAAAGAGCTACATCTTACAGTTCTTCATGATTCCATCAGTGACACCACCAGAGCTGTCCTCACTGTCAGCCTCCCATCTACCCGGGTTTACTTGGACAGACCGAACCGTACACCCAGAGTCATGCTGAAGGTCGTCAAGGTCCTCCTCCACAATGGACCCCGCACAATGGAGGCACATGCCGTTCTCGACGATGGGTCAGAGAGAACACTTGTGCTTTCCCCAGTTGTGCAGCAGCTCAAGCTTACCTGTACCCCAGAGTTACTCCATCTACAGACTGTCCGACAATGTCACACAGAACTTGAAGGGTCGTCTGTTTCCTTTGAGGTCTCATCAGTCACCAAACCCACAAAGAGGTTCACGGTCCCCAGTGCCTTCACTGCGACCGGTCTGAGTCTGGCAGAACATAACTATCCAGTGGCTGCACTTCAACGAGCTTACCGTCATCTGAGAGATCTTCCTCTTCCCCTTGTTGAGAGAGTCAAACCACTACTGCTGATTGGTTCTGACATGCCGCACCTCTTAATGCCGATACAGCCTGTATGCCGAGGCCCAGAAGGCGGACCGATAGCCATCAGAACACAACTAGGATGGTCTCTTCAAGGTCCAATGAGCCCCAAGCAACCTTCACGGTGTTATCAGCAGTGCCTTCACATTACCACTGCTCAGCCCCATGATGATCTGATTCGGCACGTTGAACGACTCTGGTTGGTCGACACCCTCCCATACAACGAGAGAATGGTCACCAGGTCCAAGCAAGACAAAGATGCTCTCGCCATGCTCCAGAACGCCACCACAAGAGTGGACATAGATGGTGTTCAACGTTATGCCACACCTTTGCTCCGACGCATGCCCATGACCATACTCCATGCTGGAAAGGTGGCTGTTCTTCCCAGTCTTCGAAGTACTGAGCGCAGACTGGCACGAGACCCTGAACGAGCCAAAGCCTACTGCACTGAAATCCATAAGCTGGAATCTGCTGGATATGTAGCCAAGATTACCACAGAGGAAGCACACGATACTTCAGAGTCCTGGTTCATTCCGCACCACATGGTGCATCACAATGGTAAGGACAGGATTGTCTTTAACTGTTCCTTTCATCATCAGGGGCAGTCCTTAAACAGCCAGTTACTTGCTGGTCCGATGCTGGGTCCATCATTGTTAGGTGTGCTTCTGAGGTTCCGACAGCACACCGTGGCCGTGAGTGGGGACATAAAGGGCATGTTCCACCAGGTACGCTTGCTGCCCACAGACAAGCCCGTGCTGAGGTTCCTTTGGCGGAACATGTGCAGAGACAAGGAGCCCGAAATCTATGAATGGCAGGTGCTTCCGTTCGGAACAACATGCAGTCCGTGTTGCGCCATCTACGCCCTCCAACGCCACGCTCAAGAACATCACAATGACCAGGTCAGTTTGGTTAACATTGTTGAGAATTCGTTCTATGTTGATAACTGCCTGTACAGCACTTCAAACTCTGACGATGCTAAGGAGGTGGTTGATGGACTTCGTCAACTGTTGTCTGAGGGAGGCTTTGACATAAGACAGTGGGCCTGCAATGTCCCCTCAGTCATTGAACATCTTCCCGCAGAAGCCCGATCTGCTAACAGTGAACTGTGGTTGACCAAAGCCAGTACAGAACTACAAGAACCCACTCTAGGTCTACGGTGGGATTGCCTCAGTGACACTCTGGGCTATAATTTGCGCTCAACCGAGCCCCTAGAGCCAACCATGAGAAATATGTACAAGACCTTGGCCAGCCAGTATGACCCGTTGGGGTATATTATCCCGTTTACCACCCGGGCTAAGGTTCTCATCCAAGATCTCTGGAAGCAGAATCTGGGCTGGGATGATCCGATAACACCTCTACAGCTAAGAGAGAAGTGGCTAATCTGGATAAGAGAGATTCCGAATCTCCTTCAGCTGCAATTCCCTCGACCTTATGCGCCAGCTTGTGCTGATCACCCTCGTTCCATCCGAGAACTCCACATCTTCTGCGACGCGTCAGAAAGGGCATACGGCTCAGTCGCCTATTTGCGCACTACTGATGATCAAGGCCACATCCATGTCACCTTTGTTTTGGCCAGATCCAGAGTGGCTCCAAGGAAATGCCTCTCCATGCCTCGCTTGGAGCTGAGTGCAGCCCTGACAGGTGCTCAATTAGCCAATGTGATCCAGACTGAATTGTCTCTTAACATCCATACAGTCACTCTCTGGTCCGACTCAACCACCGTGCTGCACTGGCTATCATCTGAGTCCTGTCGCTACAAGGTATTTGTAGGGACGCGTGTAGCAGAAATCCAGACCCTCACAGATGCAGCTGAATGGCGGTACATCGATTCAGCTCACAACCCTGCTGACCACATCACGAGAGGTCTGACACTGACACAATTAGCAAGTCCTCACCAGTGGAGTTCAGGACCAGACTTCCTCCTTCAACCTTCAGACCAGTGGCCATCTACACCTGTCATCGAGGCAGAACCAGACCTCAGTGAGTTAAGGAAAACTGCATTCGTTGGCACTGTCACAGTTCCCAGTCATTCACTTCTGGACCCCAGTCATTTCCACACATGGCTGGAGCTGGTTCAGGCCACTGTCAGGTCCCTACATGGGGCGGCTGCTGCAGACAGTGATTCTTCTCTGCAAGCTGATGATTATGTTGAAGCAGAGAAACTTATTCTGGCTCAAGCTCAACAGGACTCATTCCCACTAGAAGTTCAAGCTTTGAAGACTGGACAATCGATTCCAGCTAACAGTCGCTTAGCATCCCTTGCTCCAGAGTATGATAAGGACACAGGTTTAATCAGAGTAGGGGGGCGATTACGTCGAGCAAGTGACCTCGACCCGGATGCCATCCACCCTATTGTGTTAGATCCTGGTCATTCTACAACTAAGCTGTTGATCAAAGAGACAGACTGCCAACTGCTACACCCTGGTTCTGAACGTGTGCTAGCAGAATTGCGTCGCCAGTATTGGATACTTCGGGGCAGAGAAGCCGTCCGTAAACATCAGCGCAAATGTCAAGATTGTCAATTCTGGCTTGCCAAGCCTGAAGTCCCCCAAATGGCCGATCTTCCATCCTGCAGGCTGCAACTTCACCAACCGCCTTTTTATTCTACTGGAGTAGATTGTTTCAGCCCCTTTTCAGTCAAAGTTGGTCGTCGCCACGAAAAGAGATGGGGCATCCTTTATAAGTGCATGACGACCCGATGTGTGCACCTTGATCTGCTTGAGCACCTTGACACTGATGCATTCCTGCTCTCCCTGCGTCGCTTTATAGCACGTCGGGGTAAGCCCATGGAATTGCTCTGCGACAATGGCACCAACTTTGTAGGAGGAGATTGCGAGCTGCGTGACACTTTCAATATCATGGCACCCAAGCTGCAGGAGCTGCTTGCTCCACAGAAGATCAGATTCTGCTACATCCCACCTAATGCTCCTCATTTTGGAGGAACCTGGGAGCGTGAAGTCAAATCTGTTAAGACAGCATTACGTGTTGTTCTGCGAGAACAATCAGTGCCAGAGCCAGTGCTACAGACTTTGCTAGTGGAGGTTGAAGGCATTTTAAATGCCAAGCCACTCGGCTACGTATCCTCCGATGTCACAGACTTGGACCCAGTGACTCCAAACCTGCTCCTTATGGGTCGTCGTGACGCCTCCCTACCGCAAGTCTTATTCGACTCTACTAACCTGCTCGGAAGACGCAGATGGAGACACAGCCAGGTGTTAGCGGATAATTTCTGGACTGCCTTCATCCGAGATTACCTCCCAAGCTTACAGGATCGACAAAAATGGAGAAAGGATGGGAAAGAACTGATGGTAGGCCAAGTGGTCCTCATTGTTGATCCGCAACTTCCTCGCGCCCTCTGGCCTGTCGGCACAGTGACGGAGACATTGGCTGGACCTGACGGAAAAATTCGCACTGCTCGTGTCAAAGTTCAGGAAAAATCCTACACTCGCCCAGTTATACGTTTGATTCCACTTCCTCAATTTGAGGATGAGCCCAGTTATACGACTTTTTGATTCCATTTCCTCAATTTGAGGATGTACAAAAGCCTGTCCCAGGAACTAAAGTTGTTGTCCATACGGACTGATTTAGTGTGACACAGAAAGATAAATCATCTCTGCACGTCTCTTTATGTTCTGTATAATGCGTTTTAAGCCTTAATGTAAGTATATCTGCATGTGTATGTTCATTTAGTATAAATCCCCCACGATTGTTTTCAGTTAAAATATACAATTAGCGTTAGCATCGGCTGGATTATCGGCTGGATTATTATACTGCGTCACAGTTGTGTTTACATTAATAATGCGTCATTGCACAGCTATATTATACCTATTTGTATTGGATAGGTTGCTATTATTGTTAAGGATGCAGACTTGATTGTTTAATCAGTGATTATTTGCATATGTTTGATTTAATGCGAATGTGTAAATGGTTCTCAGAATATGGTTGTGATTATATTTCTTTATTGTTCTTTCAGACCATTAATACAGATATCACTGCCAGAGAATAATTGGTGCAGCTGATAACCCAAAGACTGTTCAATAAATGCATCTTTGTGAAGAATCTCTTCTCCAATCCCTGATTCTCTTACCGGAATCCTGTCCATATTTGGCCGCCTCAACCAGTGTAATATAGAGTTGTAGCGTGACTCTGCTACAATTACCACTTGTATAACCACAGTTTTACTGCAAATACCATGGTTAAACTATGGTTATTGTGGTTATTTTGTGGTTTCCATTTCCATTCCAACAGCAATAACCATGTGTTAAGTTGTTTTTGTAGTAAAACCATGGTTAATTTTTGTAATCAGCAATTTAAAAATTAAAGGGATAATCACCCAAAAATGAAAATGTTGTCATTTACCACTAACTTACCTGTATGAGGTTTTTTTTTTCTGTTGAACACACACACAAAAGCTATTTTACAGAATGTTGGTAATAAAACACAGTACACTTCCAAAAAAGCTCAAGTTTTGAACACAGCCAATGTTGGTACTGTAATGTACTGATAAACATTAGACTTTCATATATTTTAGATTCATTACACACAACTGAAGTAGTTTCAAGCCTTTTATTGTTTTAATATTGATGATTTTGGCATACAGCTCATGAAAACCCAAAATTCCTATCTCAAAAAATTAGCATATTTCATCCGACCAATAAAAGAAAAGTGTTTTTAATACAAAAAAAAGTCAACCTTCAAATAATTATGTTCAGTTATACACTCAATACTTGTCGGGAATCCTTTTGCAGAAATGACTGCTTCAATGCGGCGTGGCATGGAGGCAATCAGCCTGTGGCACTGCTGAGGTGTTATGGAGGCCCAGGATGCTTCGATAGCGGCCTTAAGCTCATCCAGAGTGTTGGGTCTTGCGTCTCTCAACTTTCTCTTCACAATATCCCACAGATTCTCTATGGGGTTCAGGTCAGGAGAGTTGGCAGGCCAATTGAGCACAGTAATACCATGGTCAGTAAACCATTTACCAGTGGTTTTGGCACTGTGAGCAGGTGCCAGGTCGTGCTGAAAAATGAAATCTTCATCTCCATAAAGCTTTTCAGAAGATGGAAGCATGAAGTGCTCCAAAATCTCCTGATAGCTAGCTGCATTGACCGCAGCTGACATGGCACCCCAGACCATCACTGACTGTGGGTACTTGACACTGGACTTCAGGCATTTTGGCATTTCCCTCTCCCCAGTCTTCCTCCAGACTCTGGCACCTTGATTTCCGAATGACATGCAAAATTTGCTTTCATCCGAAAAAAGTACTTTGGACCACTGGGCAACAGTCCAGTGCTGCTTCTCTGTAGCCCAGGTCAGGCGCTTCTGCCGCTGTTTCTGGTTCAAAAGTGGCTTGACCTGGGGAATGTGGCACCTGTAGCCCATTTCCTGCACACGCCTGTACACGGTGGCTCTGGATGTTTCTACTCCAGACTCAGTCCACTGCTTCCGCAGGTCCCCCAAGGTCTGGAATCGGTCCTTCTCCACAATCTTCCTCAGGGTCCGGTCACCTCTTCTCGTTGTGCAGCGTTTTCTGCCACACTTTTTTTCTTCCCACAGACTTCCCACTGAGGTGCCTTAATACAGCACTCTGGGAACAGCCTATTCGTTCAGAAATTTCTTTCTGTGTCTTACCCTCTTGCTTGAGGGTGTCAATGATGGCCTTCTGGACAGCAGTCAGGTCGGCAGTCTTACCCATGATTGCGGTTTTGAGTAATGAACCAGGCTGGGAGTTTTTAAAAGCCTCAGGAATCTTTTGCAGGTGTTTAGAGTTAATTAGTTGATTCAGATGATTAGGTTAATAGCTCGTTTAGAGAACCTTTTCATGATATGCTAATTTTTTGAGATAGGAATTTTGGGTTTTCATGAGCTGTATGCCAAAATCATCAATATTAAAACAATAAAAGGCTTGAAACTACTTCAGTTGTGTGTAATGAATCTAAAATATATGAAAGTCTAATGTTTATCAGTACATTACAGAAAATAATGAATAATCACAATATGCTAATTTTTTGAAAAGGACCTGTATATGTCAGCGGTTAAAAATTAAATGTGCCCGAAAACAGGGAAAAAGTATTTACAAAACGTATTTATATTGTACATTATAGAAGATACAATTATATTACATTTGAATACATTATACTGTTAAGTTTTCTGAAAAAATAAAGTTTGTTAAAATACATTCTAACACTTAATGTTTGTTCCTTTTTTTCTACATGCATTATTAAAAATTCTTCAGAGTTACCATGAACATTTCTATAAATTCTTTTTTCTGAACAATCATGTCTCTATCTGTGTTCACAATGTTTTAGTGTAGAATTTGTACAGAAAATGAATGGCAGTCTGTCACAATGCATTATATAGCATTATATATTGTTGCTTCTTGTCATTTCTGATGTGTCCTTTCATAATAATAATAACGATAAAAGGCAAAATGTTTTTTATCATTTATCAAAAAAAGTCTTCAGAGTTAACAGGAAATTTTCTATTCATACAAAGTCTGTGACATTGCACTGACCATTCTTTTACATTTATAAATGCATTATTTAAATTCCTTCAAATCTTACAGCAAGATTTCTATTCATACTTCTTCAGAATGCCTAAGACTCTGTCTGTATCAAATTTCACAAGATTTCAGTGAAGATTTGTACAGAAAATGAATGGCAAAGTCTGTGACATTGCACTGACTATTCTTTCACATTTATACATGCATTATTTAAATTCCTTCAAATCTCACAGCAAGATTTCTATTCATATTTCTTCAGAATGCCCAAGACTCTGTCTGTATCAAGTTTCACGAGATTTCACTGAAGATTTGTACAGAAAATGAATGGCAATTTGTCACAATGCATTATATAGCATATACAGGTGCTGGTCATATAATTAGAATATCTTCAAAAAGTTGATTTATTTCACTAATTCCATTCAAGAAGTGAAACTTGTATAATGCATACATTCATTCCACAGAGACTGATATATTTCAAGTGTTTATTTCTTTTAATTTTGATGATTATAACTAACAACTAATGAAAAGCTGTAACACGGATGCTGAGGCAGAAGTAGAATCCATGCGCAGAGGTTTATTAGAAACAGCAGCAAACATAAACATGAAAACAGGCAGAGGGTCGATAACCAATAAGGCAGTCAGAGAAAGCGACAGTCCAAGGGATAATCCGTGAGGTAAGTGTAAATAACCAGGCAATGAGTCCAAACCAGTAAAACAGTCCAATCAAGTAAATAATCCGACAGGGGCGATCCGTAAACTCAATAAACCAAAATCAAAGCGAGACAGCAACAGGTAATCCAACAGAGAAATATAAACACTCAGTAAGGCAGGTTAAACTGGCAATACTTCGCCATCTTACGAGCACATGGTCAGTCTTTAAATACTGCCAAACAGGAAGTAGCAGTAGAAGCAGCAGAGGGAGCGTGCAAGCAGTCCTAGGGTGAGAGCTCCCTCTGCTGGCTTGGCGTTACAAAAGCCCAAATTCAGTATCTCCGAAAATTAGAATATTGTGAAAAGGTTCAGTATTGAAGAGCTCTGGTGCCACACTCTAATCAGCTAATTAACTCAAAACACCTGCAAAGGCCTTTAAATGGTCTCTCAGTCTAGTTCTGTAGGCTACACAATCATGGGGAAGACTGCTGATTTGACAGTTGTCCAGAAGATGACCATTGACACCTTGCACAAGGAGGGCAAGACACAAAAGGTCATTGCAAAAGAGGCTGGCTGTTCACAGAGCTCTGTGTCCAAGCACATTAATAGAGAGGCGAAGGGAAGGAAAAGATGTGGTAGAAAAAATGTACAAGCAATAGGGATAATCGCACCCTGGAGAGAATTGAAACAAAAACCCATTCAAAAATGTGGGGGAGATTCACAAAGAGTGGACTGCAGCTGGAGTCAGTGCTTCAAGAACCACTACACACAGACGTCTGCAAGACATGGGTTTCAGCTGTCGCATTCCTTGTGTCAAGCCACTCTTGAACAACAGACAGCATCAGAAGCGTCTCGCCTGGGCTAAAGACAAAAAGGACTGGACTGCTGCTGAGTTGTCCAAAGTTATGTTCTCTGATGAAAGTAAATTTTGCATTTCCTTTGGAAATCAGGGTCCCAGAGTCTGGAGGAAGAGAGGAGAGGCACAGAATCCATGTTGCTTGAGGTCCAGTGTAAAGTTTCCACAGTCAGTGATGGTTTGGGGTGCCATATCATCTGCTGGTGTTGCTCCACTGTGTTTTCTGAGGTCCAAGGTCAACGCAGCTGTATACCAGGATGTTTTTGAGCACTTCATGCTTCCTGCTGCTGACCAACTTTATGGAGATTCAGATTTCATTTTCCAACAGGACTTGGCACCTGCACACAGTGCCAAAGCTACTAGTACCTGGTTTAAGGACCATGGTATCCCTGTTCTTAATTGGCCAGCACTCTCGCCTGACCTTAACCCCATAGAAAATCTATGGGGGATTGTGAAGAGGAAGATGTGATATGCCAGACCCAACAATGCAGAAGAGCTGAAGGCCACTATCAGAGCAACCTGGGCTCTCATAACACCTGAGCAGTGCAACAGACTGATCGACTCCATGCCACACCGCATTGCTGCAGTAATTCAGGCAAAAGGAGCCCCAACTAAGTATTGAGTGCTGTACATGCTCATACTTTTTATGTTCATACTTCATGTTTTCGGCCAAGATTTCTAAAAATCCTTTCTTCGTATTGGTCTTAAGTAATATTCTAATTTTCTAAGATACTGAATTTGGGGTTTTCATTAGTTGTCAGTTATAATCATCAAAATGAAACTTCAAAAAACTTTTTGAAGATATTCTAATTATATGACCAGCACCTGTATATTGTTATATTCTCTTATATATCCTTCAAAGATGTTGATGCCGATAGCTTTGTGGGCAGCACTGTCTTGGGTTTGAATCCCTACCCGGGGCCTTTCCTGATCCCACCCCCATGTCACTTCTTGTCATTTCTGACGTGTCCTTTCATAATAATAATAATAATGATGATAAAAGGCAAAATGTCTTTTATTATTTATCCAAAAAAAGTCTTTAGAGTTAACAGGAAAATTGTAGAATTTGACAGAAAATGAAAAGAAAGTCTTGGTAACACTTTACAATATGTGTACAAAAATATGCATTAATTCATGCTTAATTAATGCACAGATAATCACGAGTTAATGTATAATTCATGATGAACTAAAGCATTTATTAATGATTACTACATCAACAACAATTGAACATTCTGTATGATTCATAGATTAAGTAATAATAAATGTGTCATAATGTATTAATTTCCTTTATCACTTGTTTTATTAACTAATGATGTAAATTCATATGTTAATTACCACAGTGTTCAAAGCTATGTACTTCAACTTCCAGTTTGTCTGCTTTAAATAGTCATTAGTTAATGATTTGCAAATGTATCATTATGTCAGTGTTTCTTAAACTTTTTCTGTCATTCCCCACTTTGGAGGTATGGAAGGGTTGTAAGCCCCACCTGTCCCAAATCATCCCCAACAAAATTGTAATAAACTGGGCTTTAAGTTTAACTGTTCAAATTTATTGAAATAACATTACATTTTAAAACCGTAACTTCATATAACAGCATTAAAATCTTTCACACATGGAACCTAAATAAAACATCTAATAAAAGTACAAATATATTATCACTTTGCATGAAATAACACTTTGTTCAAACATATATGATAACTATAATAATAATGCATTTATGTTTGCATTTTACCTCTGATAAACTCAATTTAGAAACAAAGAAAATAAAAGTGTTGTGTTTTCTTTATATTTTATATATTACTTTATTATTATTATTTTTTTTTACTATTTTAGTGGCTGCAATGAGCCTGTTTTGTAGCACACATGTTTTCAAAACGAGGTTGAAGGCTTGATACTGCCACTCTCAAGTCATGCTCAATTCTAAGATGAGATCTGTATTTTGTTTTCAGTGAAGCAACAGCTGAAAATCCGATCTCGCAAAGGTAGGATGTAGCAAAAGGAAGAAGAATGGCCAGACTCCTCTGCCCAATGAGTGGATACTCTTTCTCCACTCCAAGCCAGAATTCACTCAGTGTCTGAGCTGGAAACCTCAGCCTAAAAGTGGAGTCACTCGTCATCTCAATGTATTGGTCCTCTTCTGCAGAGCTGAAATCTGCAGGTGCTGCAGATAGAATGAGTTTGACAGCAATATATTAAACAGTATATTATAAATAAGTGTACAATATATAACTATAATAAAAAGTCATAATTAAAAACAACAACAAATAAAGTAAATAAAACTCAAATACAAACCTGGTGTATTAAATGGATCGATAATCCAGTCATACTGCATGCTGTTGTTTGGAAAGTATTTTTGAAACAATTGTGTCAATGTAGAGATGTGCAGTTTGATACAAGGGATCACTGTGGTGGCTCCGGAGGTACTGGTTTCAGAAATTTCATGCAGATTCTCAAAGGCAGCAGTATTTCCTTCATCAAGGTGCCTGCCCCATACATCAAGCTTTCGGATAAATGCAGTGATCTTGTCTGCTAGGTGAGGTAGGTGCTTGTCTTTGCCTTGAAGCTGAAGATTTAATTCGTTTAGCTTTCCAAATACATCGCTAAGATAGGCCAGTTTCATTAGAAATTGTTCATCCCTGAACTTGCCTGAAATGTCATACACACCTTCCGCTTCCAAGAAAGCCAGAATCTCCGCTCTAAGCTCAAAAACTCGCGACAACACTTTGCCACGGGACAGCCACCTTGCATCGCTGTGAAATAACACGGCTGTATGATCAGCTCCCATCTCCTCACAAAGTGCGGAGAACAGTCGCGCTTTCAGGGGTCGGGTTGTGATGAAATTGACTGCACTCACAACGACAGTCAAGACGTCGTTTAGTTCGGGGCTGAGATGCTTTGATGCCAGAGCTTCCCTGTGAATAACACAGTGTGTCCATTGCGCTTCTGGGGCGACCCTTTTTATAAGTGCTTGCAGTCCTTTTCTTTTTCCTGCCATCGTCTGAGCACCGTCAGAACAAAAGCCTATACAGTTTTCCCATTTCAGACCATGTTCTGTGAGATAACTGTCAAGAATCTTAAAGAGTTCATCAGCCGTCGCCCTGGTTTGGACATACTTGCAAAACAGCAAATCCTCTCTCAGTGACTCAGAGCATACAAAACGGACATATGAAATAAACAAACAATCTTGATTGCTGACAGTAGCCTCGTCTACTTGCAGTGCAAATCGTGTGTCTCTTAGTTTTTCCACGAGTTGGTCCTCGAGATCATTTGAAATGTTGCATATACGTTTTGCAACGTTATCATTTGACAGGGGTATAGTTTTTAATTTGGCAGCACTCGTCTCATCCAGCATAACTGACACCATGTCAAGAGCAGCGGGGAGAATGAGCTGCTCAGCTATCGTGTGTGGTTTCTTGCAACGGGCAATCCTGTACGCAACTTTGAAAGAAGCCATCTGTGCATTTTTATTAACTGAGGTAGATTTTACCATTCGACTTTCCTGTTGACGATATTCCGAGAGTTTTCTTTGGAAGAAGTCAAGCGGTTTATTCATGTGTTTGGGATGTTTTGTCTCTAAATGCCGTCTTAATTTGTTGGGTCTCATGCTGTCTGCAGCTAAAGTTTTGAGACACAGAACACATACAGGTCTCTCATCTGCCCCCACCACACCGGCTGTGAATCCAAGAGCAAGATATGCCTCATCATATTTTCTTTTTGGTTGGCCTTTTTGATGATTAGGTCTACTGTCTGTCTTGGTTTTCTCTGCCGGCGCCGAATCTCCAGTTTTCTTTTCGTTCCGCGTAACAAACCTATCCATTTTAATTATACCTGCAACTGTGTACCGCCTCTCCACATTTAATCATTCCGCTTCAATTACTCCGCCGTAAAATCACTGTCGTAAAGTACTGTGGTTCCACGTGACATTTTCAATGCCATTCATTCGCTGATGTTGTTTTAATTTAGGATTACGTTTAAATGTGTCTTTGTTTTGTTTTGGGTGTATGGTAATTAAATAAATGAATTAATAAATTTAATAACACAAATAAAAAAAAATAAATGAATAAACAAAAAAGTCCCCCTGTATTTCGCGCCCCACTTGTCACGTCTCTGTTCCCCACCAGAGGGGCGCGCCCCACACTTTAAGAAACACTGCATTATGTTATGACTTTACTTGTTGAGGCACAGAATTAGTAAGTAATTGTTAAGTAATATGTCATTGTGGTTATGGATTTACAATTAGTTAGTTTGTCATGTGCCTCAACAAGTAAAGTCACAATATAATGATACATTTGCAAATCATTAACTAATGAGTATTTAAAGAAGACAACTGGAAGTTGAAGTACATAGCTTTGAACACAGTGGTAATTAACATGAATTTAGCATGTGTTTACTAATAACAATTTAATGATTACTTAATCTATGAATCATACAGAATGTTCAATTGTTGCTGATGTAGTAATCATTAATAAATGCTTTAGTTCATCATGAATTATACATTAACTCGTGATTATCTGTGCATTAATTAAGCATGAATTAATGCATATTTTTGTACACATATTGTAAAGTGTTACCAAGATTTTCTTTTCATTTTCTGTCAAATTCTACAATTTTCCTGTTAACTCTAAAGACTTTTTTTGGATAAATAATAAAAGACATTTTGCCTTTTATCATTATTAGGGGCCAAGCACCGAAGGTGCGATGGCACCTATTGTATCCGTTAGAATTCTTATTAGGGGCCAAGCACCGAAGGTGCGGTGGCACCTATTGTATCCGTTGGCGTTATTATTCTTCCTCTTCCGCTGCAAGTCTATGGCAGCCCATAGAACCGCTTGCGGGAAAGTTGTATAATTTTGCACACTGATAGAGGACAGACCCAACATTTACCATAGCAAGTTTGGAGTCTCTAACTCAAACTCTCTAGCGCCACCACTTGTCCAAACTTTCAAAAGATTTATGCTAATAACGTTTGAACCGTAAGCCACACAACAGAAATTCTTTTTTCCTCTGATTCCTTGGCTTATGCCGAGTCGAATGGACACCAAAATTAAAAAATCGTAAGGTTTAGTTTTTTCACTATTCTCAATTGTTCGTAAAACCTACTTTTTCGAACTCGTCCTAGGCCGTTGCACCGATTGTCACAAAAATTGATCCAGATCATCTTCAGACCACGCTGGCAAAAAGTTATGGAATTCAAGTCGATTCGTCCAGCCGTTCACGAATAACACGCGAAAGAATTCTACGAAAAGCGAGCAAAAATCAATGTGAGGCTATATCTCCGTAACAGTTTGTCATATTGACACCAAACTTGGTGTGTGTTATAACAAGCATGACCTGAGGCTACCTGCAGTGTTTCGGTGCAGTGCCCCCTAGTGGTCAGGAGATACGAAAAATGGCTATTTTTCTTTTAACGTCTGAATGATTTGTCCAAAAATCACAAAACTGGTCTCTTTAGATTCCGAGTCGAACCATATCCAGTTTTCCCATGTCAGCCATTTTGGGTGTCGGCCATTTTTAATTTAGCTTTAAAATGCTGTATCTTGAGAACAGATTAGCGTTATCATTTCGACATTAATTACAAAAAATGTTTGGCACCATGCCCTGAATGTACATAAACATTTTTGGGCCAGCGCCACCTTGTGGTCAAAAGTTATGACGAAATTTCGAAAAATGCTAATAACTTTTGCGTACATTAGCCTATTGAAATAAAACTGATTTTGATAGATTCCTTCGGTCATGCTGAGAACACCGATACCAATTTTGCCAATTTTGGCCGAACTTCCTGTCCGCCATTTTGATTCATGTTGAAAACCTACTTTTTCGAACTCCTCCTAGACTGTTCGTATGATTTGCACCAAATTTGACTCGGATCATCCTCGGACCAAGCTGGCAAAAAGTTATGAATTTTGCGTCGATACACGAAACCGTGTATCAACAAATTTGCTGGAAAGATGCCAAGCTACATCTGAGGCTGTATCTCTGCAAAGCCTTGACATATTGACACCAAATTTTATATGTGCTATTATCACCACACACTGACCACGCCACATCAATTCAGTAACAGCGCCACCTGCTGGTCAGAAGTAATACCAGTTCATTAAACGTTAATAATGAAATTTTCAAAAATGCTAATAACTTGTGATTGCATTAGCCTAATGTAATAAAACTGGTCTCGAAATATTCGTTGGGTCATGCCGAAAACATACATACCAATTATACCATACTTGGCAGAACTTCCTTTCCGCCATTTTGATTAATGTACAAAACCTACTTGTTCGTACTCCTCCTAGACCGCTGATCAGATTTTCACCAAAATTGAGTCAGATCATCTTCGGACTGTCCTGACTCAAAGTTATGGATTTTGTGTTGATAGAGTAAACCATTTTCGTACAGCGCCACTGCAGATTTTAGGCTTGATGCCAAAATGATTCTGAGGCTGTATCTCTGTAAAGCTTTGGCATAATGACACCAAAATTTGTGTGAGTCATTGTCACCTCACACAGAACACATCACATCAATTTGAAAACAGCACCACCTATTGGTCAAAAGTGATAAGCCATTAAATTATATTATTGGTTGTATTTATGACTTTTCAGCCATTTCAACTGATATCCTAAAATGACTTTAGTTACTCATTGTTACAGTCGGTCTGTTCCTCCTTGCCATGCTTAGCTCCTCATTCTGCCTCTGTTGTGCTTGGCCCTGCAATTGCTGCTTGCAGCTATATTTATTATTATTATTATTATGAAAGGCCAAGTCAGAAATGACAAGAAGTGACATGGGGGTGGGATCAGGAAAGGCCCCGAGTAGGGATTCGAACCCAAGACAGTGCTGCCCACAAAGCTATCGGCATCAACATCTTTGAAGGATATATAAGAGAATATAACAATATATGTGCTATATAATGCATTGTGACAAATTGCCATTAATTTTCTGTACAAATCTTCAGTGAAATCTCATGAAACTTGATACAGACAGAGTCTTGGGCATTCTGAAGAAGTATGAATAGAAATCTTGCTGTAAGATTTGAAGGAATTTAAAAAATGCATTCATAAACGTGAAAGAATGCTCTGTGCAATGTCACAGACTTTGCCATTCACAGACTTTGCCATTCATTTTCTGTACAAATCTTCAGTGAAATCTTGTGAAACTTGATACAGACAGAGTCCTGGGCATTCTGAAGAAGTATGAATAGAAATCTTGCTGTGAGATTTGAAGGAATTTAAATAATGCATTTATAAATGTAAAAGAATGGTCAGTGCAATGTCACAGACTTTGCCATTAATTTTCTGTACAAATCTTCAGTGAAATCTCATGAAACTTGATACAGACAGAGTCTTGGGCATTCTGAAGAAGTATGAATAGAAATCTTGCTGTAAGATTTGAAGGAATTTAAATAAATGCATTTATAAATGTAAAAGAATGGTCAGTGCAATGTCACAGACTTTGCCATTCACAGACTTTGCCATTAATTTTCTGTACAAATCTTCAGTGGAATCTCGTGAAACTTGATACAGACACAGTCTTGGGCATTCTGAAGAAGTATGAATAGAAATCTTGCTGTAAGATTTGAAGGAATTTAAATAATGCATTTATAAATGTAAAAGAATGGTCAGTGCAATGTCACAGACTTTGCCATTCACAGACTTTGCCATTAATTTTCTGTACAAATCTTCAGTGAAATCTCATGAAACTTGATACAGACAGAGTCTTGGGCATTCTGAAGAAGTATGAATAGAAATCTTGCTGTGAGATTTGAAGGAATTTAAATAATGCATTTATAAATGTAAAAGAATGGTCAGTGCAATGTCACAGACTTTGCCATTCACAGACTTTGCCATTAATTTTCTGTACAAATCTTCAGTGAAATCTCATGAAACTTGATACAGACAGAGTCTTGGGCATTCTGAAGAAGTATGAATAGAAATCTTGCTGTGAGATTTGAAGGAATTTAAATAATGCATTTATAAATGTGAAAGAATGGTGAGTGCAATGTCACAGACTTTGCCATTCACAGACTTTGCCATTAATTTTCTGTACAAATCTTCAGTGAAATCTCGTGAAACTTGATACAGACAGAGTCTTGGGCATTCTGAAGAAGTATGAATAGAAATCTTGCTGTGAGATTTGAAGGAATTTAAATAATGCATTTATAAATGTGAAAGAATGGTCAGTGCAATGTCACAGACTTTGCCATTAATTTTCTGTACAAATCTTCAGTGAAATCTCGTGAAACTTGATACAGACAGAGTCTTAGGCATTCTGAAGAAGTATGAATAGAAATCTTGCTGTGAGATTTGAAGGAATTTAAATAATGCATTTATAAATGTGAAAGAATGGTGAGTGCAATGTCACAGACTTTGCCATTCACAGACTTTGCCATTAATTTTCTGTACAAATCTTCAGTGAAATCTCGTGAAACTTGATACAGACAGAGTCTTGGGCATTCTGAAGAAGTATGAATAGAAATCTTGCTGTGAGATTTGAAGGAATTTAAATAATGCATTTATAAATGTAAAAGAATGGTCAGTGCAATGTCACAGACTTTGCCATTCACAGACTTTGCCATTAATTTTCTGTACAAATCTTCAGTGAAATCTCATGAAACTTGATACAGACAGAGTCTTAGGCATTCTGAAGAAGTATGAATAGAAATCTTGCTGTAAGATTCGAAGGAATTTAAAAAAATGAATTTATAAATGTAAAAGAATGGTCAGTGCAATGTCACAGACTTTGCCATTAATTTTCTGTACAAATCTTCAGTGAAATCTCGTGAAACTTGATACAGACAGAGTCTTGGGCATTCTGAAGAAGTATGAATAGAAATCTTGCTGTAAGATTTGAAGGAATTTAAATAATGCATTTATAAATGTAAAAGAATGGTCAGTGCAATGTCACAGACTTTGTATGAATAGAAAATTTCCTGTTAACTCTGAAGACTTTTTTTGATAAATGATAAAAAACATTTTGCCTTTTATCGTTATTATTATTATGAAAGGACACATCAGAAATGACAAGAAGCAACAATATATAATGCTATATAATGCATTGTGACAGACTGCCATTCATTTTCTGTACAAATTCTACACTAAAACATTGTGAACACAGATAGAGACATGATTGTTCAGAAAAAAGAATTTATAGAAATGTTCATGGTAACTCTGAAGAATTTTTAATAATGCATGTAGAAAAAAAGGAACAAACATTAAGTGTTAGAATGTATTTTAACAAACTTTATTTTTTCAGAAAACTTCACAGTATAATGTATTCGAATGTAATATAAGTGTATCTTCTATAATGTACAATATAAATACGTTTTGTAAATACTTTTTCCCTGTTTTCGGGCACATTTAATTTTTAACCGCTGAAATATAGATGTTCGTCAGCTTTTTGGCCGCTTCGTGTCTCCGTACCGTAATTCTGCTAATAGACGTGCAGCAAATCCACTAGGCGGCTGATGATTGCAGATGGCGGCTCACTTGACCGCGGTATTTTCTATCACCCTACACCTACCCTACACCTAAACCTAGCCCTCACAGGAGACTGTGCACACTTTTACTTTCTCAAAAAAACTCATTCTGCATGATTTATAAGCCTGTTTCCTCATGGGCACCTCACAAATGTCCCCCACAAGGTCAAAATTTACTGGTATTACTATCCTTGTGGGGACATTTGGTCCCCATAACGTGATAAATACCAGGTGCACACACACACACACACACACAAATTCCCTCCAGGATAAAAAAACAAGACCAACACACCTTTTGGGTTAACATTGATTCTCCCTTCTACTACATTCCACAGGCACTCTAGCACTGGCACATAAAACAGGAGTCCATATCCAATGTCCATATCCCATTACCATAAAACCCAGAGTAGGATTTGAACAACATTTTGCATTTGTTGCACTCTCTGATGTCAAAGGGCACCCGCAATTCAGCCTTGGATGACGCATTCCAACTACTTCACATCTCCTTATACAATCGCTACTCTCGTTGATCTCCGTCTGTAGCCGAAAATGAAGTCGAACACACCTAAAGTGTTCGCGCGAGCAGGTGAGAGAAGATCGAGCGCGAGGATGTGTGAAAGATCATGCGCGAAGGTTTGGAATGAGCTCGCGGTTCCTGTTTCCTCGCGTGTAGATCTGTTTTCCTCTCGCGTATGTGATTTACTGCGCGTGCCAGCATCAGTGGTGCACTCGGTTATTAATGGCATTGATTTGCCACCATAAATAACGTCATACGCTTTCGCGCGTTGTCTGGCGCTGAGCCAGAGAGTATGAAATGACATTGGGGACAATACCTATTATATGAAACGCGTGAAATCTGGACGCATTAACACGCAAAGTTTGTACGCGTAAATACGAAGTATATGTTCGGGTGTCGCGTCAGACTGCACAACAGCCAATAGCGTTGCTCTATTTAGGATTTAATTTGCATTTGTGATGGGATGGCACGTTGCTGTATATGTATATAAACATCAGACGACATTTCTTTTCGTGAGGGATGACGTGCTGTTAGGTAAGCAAATACCTATGCAAACGTCACACGTAACATTTGTTCGTGAATGAGATCATAAATTTACGTTGGCATGTACATAGGCAAGCCTAAAACTTTAGAGTCAATGATGCATTTATACGTTGGTTGTGATGTCAGTGCTGTGTCATCTCATCCCGTTTGTACTCATGCAGGTTAGAAATAATACAAATAATACAAATATCTTGAATGTATACTGTATATGTCAGATAAAAATAATGTAATAACAACAATATATTGTAACAAACACAAATTTAACAATTATATTATAACAATCAGGCAAATCCAAAAGCAGAAAACAAAGCACCAGTAGCCTATGACAATTCACAAATCTTTATTCAACCTTTAAACCCAGACACAATCATACGACACATAAACATTACAGAGTCACTACAACAGGCGGACCATGCAACGTAAACTGTGGGGCAGTCAGTCCAAGTCCAAGTTTAAATAGCAACAGTTGTGGATTCAGTAGACATTTAGATGCTATTTACTTATAAATAGTGAGAAATAACGTTACTATTTGCTCCTCAGTATTGTTGTGCATTAAACATCCTGCAATATAACTGACAGTAAATCATTATATTTATAAAACAATATTAAAATCATGGCAACTTATTGAGATATTAAAGAGCGCTACCCCTAACCTTACCCTAAATGTAACTTTTATGAATTAAAATGAATTTTAAGTCAAAGCATTTTTGTTGAAAACAAACGCGTTTATTAACTGTAAAGTAATAAAAAAGCGCTGTCAGTGGGAATAGAACCCCGGTCTCCCTTTACACGTTACGCCACAGAAACCGCTGACTAAAGAGGTGACTTTTTCCACATATAGGGTAACGTTAGACTGGCCTAGTGTATTTAGTTCTGCCAACAAGTAGGCTATTTGCAGTGGACACCTCGAATGTATTAATCAGAGGGGAAATGTGGTCGTTGGATCACCGAGACCACTCACTTTACCTACAGGACAAATTCCTTTAACGTTACAAAAGAATATAATGTTAATTCATGCAGTCATTGAGTGTATTTAATCATTGACCCTAAATTATCACCAGTTCAACTAAAACAGAAAAATTAGTATGTCGCACATCATCATATAATCACAATTATGCAGTTTTTAAACATTAATATTTATTTTAGGTTTCAGACATTTAAATACACATAAGTACTAGTAAAACAACACATGTAGAGTTTGTAAAATACACACGGATGTCTTTGGAAGCAGCAATAACAATCCATTGAAGTATAATTGTGTTTAATTCATATCAGATACACATAGTGTAAGTAACGATATAATTCACTCCATTCCTTTCCCAGTTCACCAGACACTTACTTTCATGTATTTCAGGAGAAACTGGTGAATTTATGTGCTGTACATCCGGGTGACAGGACTCTCTGAACGACAGCGAGAACAAACATGGCGGCGCCATCTCACATTATAGATCACCATCCAGATCATTTATAAAGGTTTTAAAACGGCAAAATACACTCACTTACACGTATTCATAAATCAGAATATCAGATAGTTGAAGACATGGTAAACAAGTGTGTGAATATTTTGAATTAAAAAAGGAAAAACTAAATGAAAGCGATACGTCTGTCATACAGCGCTGTAGTGGCTGCGGTGTGTCACGTGACAATCATGACGCGTCGCCATGGAAACAACAAAGGGAACGTTCTAAAATAACGGTCGCCTAACAATAACTCATTGTGGGTCAGAGAGAATATTTTACACTCAGCAGTGAAAGAGTGAAGTGAACCAACCATGAGAAACACCACTAAACACAAATGATAAGAATAAAACAGGGGGAAAGAAAAGAAAATGAAAGGATTGTTTTGAAAATAAGACAGCATAGAGTTGAGCTAATAAAACAAACACATGAAACATCGTAAACATTACAGTGTTTGCCCACCCCTATTCTGTCCCCAAATGACTGAATAAAACGGCCCCTAATCAAGTCACCGAGCATAATAGACATAAACTAGTCCTGACTCAACTGAGAGACCACAATAACAGCTTAGTCACTAGAGACGACATCCAAACCTTGGGTTCAATAATAAACTCAAATGTGAGTCTCCATAAGAAGAAGAAGAAGAAAACAGAGCTGTAGTTAAAGCTGATCAAACGTAGAGCACAGGGTCGACTGAGGAGTCGCTTTCTTCTTCCAGACGTTATTGTTTTCATAACTAACTTGAGGCCGGACGGGTCGACTAGGGATCGACTGAATCAATGTCGGACATCAGCTGTAGAGGAGCCGCTCTGTTTCCTCCACAACAACATTTTACAGCCAGACGTGTGTTTCTGAAGAAAGCAGAAAGATTATTCTTACAGTTTTGGGGTTTTCCTAAAAAAGATGCAAAAAAAAAAAGATTACTAGTACCTGCTGAAAAGTTACTGCTTTTTTAAGTGTTTTTGCCTGCAAATTTCTCTATTTAACACATTAATAATGATTCTTCCCAAAGTTATAAATTCTGATCAGTCAGGCTTCATGAAATCCAGCTGTGCTTTGGATAATGTCTGACGTGCTCTTTTTCGAAAGTGTTTAGAGGCTGTGAATACTCCAGGACGAGGATGAAGTGATCTTCCTCCTCAAACCAGTCCAGCATGTGCACCATGTAGAGGCTCAACGGAGCTCGATTCAGCAGCAGCTTTAGAGACACTTCTGGAGAAAAGAGATCAACAAATGATTCGCTGACTTTCAAAATCACATTTCACTTGTAAGGAAGATTTTTTTTTTTTTTTTTTTTTTTTTTTTTTTTAAGAGTTTGTATAATCGTTAAACTGAAATTAAAATGTACACGCACATTTAAAAGCAATTTTAATACCCTGCGTTTAGAGAGCGCACCAAACAAACATGAGCTCACAAATAATAAAAATCATTTAGTTCATTTAGAGAACAGACAATACTATTAAAACTGAACGCGGCTGTTCAATGCAGTGAACCGAACGACAGTCACATCACAGATCAGATTCATTTATCAGTGAAGAGAGTGAGTGGAGCTGACTGACAAGAAGAAAGAGCTGAGAAAGACAAAACCATGGTGAAAGAGTTTCAAAACAAATGCAAAAGCGCCTGTTATAAATTATTTTGGATTTTGAAAAGCCTGTTAACTTTTGCCGTTTATCTCAGTTGATAGTGGAAGTTTCATATTTATTAGTTTCCACAGTGTTTGCTGAATTTTATTTATTTAAACTGTGTCATTTATTTATTTTGTTTCTTATTTATTTGGTTACACAGTGTTTACTGATTTTCAGTTTTGTATACCTATTTAAACTTTGTTTAAAAGTTATTATAAAGTTATTATTTTATATTAGGCATATAACATGGTGTATTTTTATTCGTTTTGTTAATAAAAGTTCATTAGTGAAGAAAAGAGGGAAAACTGAAATGAACTAAAAACAAACAATTGTTTTTAGATGCTAAATTGTGCTGATTTGAAAGTGAAAGTAAAACTCGAACTATACCTACAGAACATATTGCTGTATTGTTTTCCTTAAAGTTTCTTTATTTGGTCTTTAAAAGTTCTTTAAAAAGTCTTAAATTTCCCCCCATAAATCCTGCAGAAACCCTGAGTCACTTACCAACCTGTGTGGAAGAGCGAACATTGCATCTGGTTTATCAGAAGGACAGTGAGACTGTTTAACTGCCCTGATGCTGTGAGTGTTCAATATTTCTTCACATTCGTCAAGATCCTTCTGCAGTTCACTTAAAAACACAAAACACATGAAGCATATCTGCTCATGACTCCATTGAAGAGCCGTCTCTCTTTCAAGTCATGTAGAGCAGTGGTTCCCAACCACGTTCCTGGAGGTCCTGGAGGTCTCCTTAATCAAACACACCTGATTCAGATCATCAGCTCATTAGTAGAGACTCCAAGACAGAGATTGTCTTACTACAGGGAGATGAGAGGCTCTGTGTTCACTATGGCGTATTGTTGTGTCGATTGGATGTCGATCGTTTAGCCGTCGTAAAAAAAAATACAGAGAATACATCATTTCACAAATTTCCACAGAACAAAGAACTTAAGAAAAAGTGGATTGTGAAAATGCGACGAGACATAGGACCTAACTTTCAGGTAATAATATTGCATTTATTTAAGAAAATGACTGTGGATACTAGCCTATTGGCTAATTGCTAATTTCTAATGGGCGCATGTTTATCTTCCTATAAATGCATACATATGCTAAAATAAGCTTAAATATGATGTTTTACACCAACAACTAACGTTAAATGTCTTCTTTTTGTATAGATTACAAAGAACACAAGAGTGTGCTCGAAACATTTCTGTTTTTTAAGAACATTAACTGGAATTAGGAAGCTAAAGGAAGGTTCAGTTCCATCCGTGTTTACCTGGACTCAGCAGTCTTACAAAAGGAAAACCTTGCGATCATAAGTGAAACAGATGTATTTTTTCGAATGATGTTATATAGATTAAAACACTTAATAATTTGTGATAAGAGTGTGCAGCTAGATCGTAAGCACCTTTCAGACATTTATTATGAAATAAAGATAAACATGTTTATATCAATATAATATATACAGTATGAGGTTACTAGGTAGTGTAGGATTACAAATTTAAGAATCTGTTGAAAATATGCTGATCCTATGTTCTGACATAGCATCACAATAAAACTAAGGTAAAGTACATTGTATTTAACATTTAAGGTAAATATGAGGTTATCAGACAAATGATTCTCGCAAGCAAAGTTTGTAGCAAGATGTCCCTGCCAGTTCCTGTTCTTTTATTGTAAGTCAAATGAGCCAGATTACTGAGATGTTCACCTTTTGTTTGTAATGGCTCTCGGTGCCTCTGCCCAGTCTTTGAGTAGTTATGATGATTGGATTAGGACTGGTGTAAATGGGGCACTTGGCTACACTTGAGTACTTCATTTGCATGCTTTGTTTGGGATCGTCACCCAGGTGCTTTGTCTACATTTCAGGGGACTGCCCCCTAAATGTATATAAACTACAATGTATCACTGCCTTAGTCAGACTTTTGAGGACTGCAGAGCTACGCAGCACATTCTCAATAAAGAATTCTGCTAAAGATACCCAAGAGTCTCCTGGTCTTCGCTTCTGAGTTTCCAACAGTTTTGGTGCCGTGACCCGGATAGAGCTCCTCACCTGAATCCAGATTGAAGCTCAACAAAGATCTGACTTCGTTCTAGACTGAATCTTTCTGTACCAAGGGTTGGTGAGTATCACTCTATCCAAAAGAACCATTAGAAGCCAGTACATGTGGTTATCCTCTGCGCCGCCAGAGAAGTGTTAACAAACAGCTGCAGGGTTTGTTTAACAGA
>NW_026129901.1:27500-31466 GCF_022985175.1 Labeo rohita | reverse complement strand
TGATCTGTTAGAAGTGCGTCCATGGGAGAATTACCTGAAGGAAAGAGCAGAATATGCTCAGCATGTTCCTTTGTCTTTCCGTTTGGCCTCGTAGCATTGACACCGCTGGACGTTGAGCAAAGTGCACATGTTTTTCCTCCAGTGATATATTCTTTTACCTATTGCACCTCTTGCTTGCTGAATAGTTTCTCAATTTGAGATTGTTAATTTTTACACAGATCTGGTGGGACACTGATTGCTATTGCATACTGAGCATTAGTTTCCTGCTTGATCTTTGAATGGACACTAACATAAAATAGAATAAGTTCTAACAATTCTCAAGAAACATTGTATTTACTTTGTTCCTTGTGCATTTTTTACATTCAAATTGCATGTGAATTTACATGCATTTTACAAACTTAAGCTCAACTATTTATTCATTTGACTAAAAACTGTACAAACTGACTTATTTGTCATCAAAATATTGGATCATATTAGCTAGAACAGCAGGGTTCACCTGCCCCCGAATGTTCCGAACACACGGATCAAGGAGGCAGAGGATGATGAGACACTTCAGTGAAGCCTAAAGTGAAAACATCATTCATCATTTCAGTAATTATTTTCCTAACACAAGCCCTTTTGATTCTCATTACCATAATTCTAAAATCATTTCAGCGCAAAACTTGAGTTAAATTCATGCAGGGGACAATAAAAGGGACAAGAGTGTTTGTAAACAGAGGAGGAAAGAAAGTTTACTCAAACTTTCCATTGTGACTGTTTGAATTTTGAGGAAGAAAATGCTTCTGTTTTCAGAGCCGAAGTACTTTTGTTTCTCTTCTGATATGCTGATGGTTGAGAGGAAAAAAGGCATATATAAAGACCTGACTGGTTTATAATTTACAAATCTACTTAGTTTTTTAACTAGAGTGTATGGGATTTTTGTGTGTTTCTGTGTATGCTTCTCACTTTAAGATCTGTCAACATTCTTTTCGTCCATATTGGGAAATTCTGTAGAATAAATGTAAACATGGAAAATGTAATCTGAACGAACAGTACAGTACATAACCATAATCTATTAATCAAATTAGTGGATGGTGCTTTTAAACAAGACCTAAACAGTAAAACAAATATGACGCAAAACAATTTTTTGCCATTCAAAAAACTCAACATAAAAGTATGATACAAAAATATTATGGTATTGATTAATAAATAAATAATATAAAATAAAATAAACAAAAATAGTGGCCTTTATGGATGGATATAATCTACTGGAAAATTCATAAAACTTGAGAGAAACTCATACATGGAATTTTGAATTTATTAACAGGCAAAATTACATGAGACAGTGGGGCCAGTTGCATGAAAATAGTCACTATGTTGAAACTGTGTCTAAACAATTATTTGACCAACTGGCTGTAAACTAAGTGGTCTTACTTTTTTAGATTCATAACAGACCAATCTGAATTTAAAAGGCTATGACCTTTAAAGAAAAAAAAGAAAAAATCTAATCTAAGCAGTTTATGTAACCAGCCACTGAATGTGACTTTGAGACTAAACACAAAGATTAACATTTTGCTATAGCTCTTTATTTACCTTCAGTTTCACTGCAGAGCACAATTTTCACTGAAGTTTTTTTTTTTACCTTTGGTTGATATAAGCAGCATCAAGGTTAAATCAGAATTAATGGGCATACAAATAAAAGTGAATGTGTGCATACCTGTATTTTATAATATACAATCTTTCATCCATTTATTTCTTTATACGTTATTATAAAAACAGGACACAGACAGAGTGATTAAATGTTAATGAACAGTCTTGCGGCACCACTGCATGGACAAAAAAGTGTTATTTAGGTGCTAAACATACTGTCACAAATCCGCCAACCTCCATTACCCTGTCCATCACCAAATCAGTTTCCTCTGTGCACTACATTACCCAGAATCCCTCCAGGCTCACGCCTACCTCACCAGCCACACCATGCATCACACACCCACTCACCGTCTCCTGATTACACACACCTGCATCCAGTTACCCATACGCTATAAAATGCCACTCACCTCACTCCCTTGTTGGCTGGTCTCAAGCTTGCACATGGACTTCTCTGCTCCTGCTTACCTGCCTGGATACTTACCAAATGTGTTTGTAGTTCTTCTCGTTGTCCTGGATACTCCTTCAGGCATTTGAGCTTCAGTGTTTATGCCTATGTTGACTTCTGAAGTTTGGAAAGTAATCCTCAGTTGTATTTCAAATAAAGAAGCTCCTATTGAACCTACTGTTGTCTGCCTCTTCACCAGTTGTGACACACACAGTGATGTGAAATTCATTCGTTTACATACAACAACAGTACGATTGCTGACATGAAATGTTTTTTTAAGACACATTTTTTAAGTAACTTCTCACTGCCAGAATCTTACACTTAATACATTGCATAATTTGATTATTATTCTTTACACACTCAGTTATTAATCTTTGTAAATTGCTCTTCCTGATCCTCTGCCGAACCAGTCAAATCACTGGGCCAGATCTTTTGGAAAACGAAAGCTTGTGTTTTTCCAGTTTGAAAAGCCATATAAAATACTGTCGTCTTTACCGTTAATGCATTTTGTTATGCAAGGTGAGTTGTAAGTATACAAAACAACAGACTGATCATCATTTGTCATGTCCAAAATTTTCTGCAGGGGGCATGGAGAATTTGCAGCATCTCTAGAATAAGAATATAATCAGCATGGTCATTTTCTTTAGAAGAATTGGTACAATTTTTTCGGCTGTTCAAATCAAGACTACATTTATCTTTGCAATGTTATATGGGACCCTGATGAGTACAAAAGACTGATGATTCCTGCCTAGCTGTTATTACAGTTTTCAAAAACTTACCCTTGTTTTTGAGACAGAAGCTTTTCAAGTTTTCCTCTGTTTTTTTACATTTATCATTAACACATTTCAGGATTGTACTTATTTAGCCTGTTGTAAACTGTGCAGAGAGAAGGGTCTGGCTGCAGACACGCACCTGCACTCTCAGACAACTGCACTTCTGGAAGTGACGTCACTCGCATTCGATTTTATTTACTTTATTTTATTTATTTATTTATTTATTTTTAAATTGAATCTCTCAACATTTTACAACAGTAAATGCGTAATGCGTTAAATAGACATTTTTCTCCCATAGAAAATCAATATAAACAAAAGACAATGATATAAAACAGCTGTAGAAATTATTCTTTATGGGAAAACACGAATGTACACGGTGTTGCGTTTATTCTGGGCTCACCTGCTTGTGTGTAGTTATTTTAATAATGAATAGAAGCATATTGAGTTTAGTCTTAATTATCGTAATCTGTTATGCCACATTATGCCACGTTTTGCGAAGGAAAACACTATATAGCCTACATATATATTATATTAATAAACTGTTCTGTGGCCACGGATTTGCGGGTCTTGTTTTTATCTCCTACAGATGACTTGCAGGACCCTGTATGTTATGCTAAATTAGTTTTAATCATTTAACCACCACAGCGTCTTGTCTCCACTGGGAACACGCACGATTTGTGTGGATTGCAAGGGACGTTGCAGGTAGCTGAGAGTGCAGGTGGCGATTGACATTGTAATTTAGTTTCTTGTCTTCACCACCTGGCTACTGTTGTAAAATGTTGAGAGATTCAATTAAAATACATAATAAATATATAAAATAAAGTAAAAAATAAAATAGACTGCAAATGACATCACTTGCGGAAGTGCAGGTGTCTGAGAGTGCAAGTGCATGTCTGTAGCCAGACCCTATTGGATATTGACTTACTTATCATCAAAATATTGAGCAAGAACCTCAGTGTTCACTGGGACCTGATTGCTTTGAAAACACAGGTGAAACAGGCAGAAGATGAACAGCCCCAGTGCAATAGATGTCTAAATTAAAATAACAAACCAGATGAACAAAAGAACAGAAACAACAAAAATGCAGAACAAAGATAAAAACATGATGACCATGTCTAC
>NW_026129901.1:17500-22500 GCF_022985175.1 Labeo rohita | reverse complement strand
CACATTAATACTTAAACTCAATACAGTTTTTCATATTTGTTAAAACACTAAACCTCATTCTCTGTAGCAAATTCTAAATAGCCTAAACCAGTTTGTCAAATAAATGACTCTTTCTGCAAAACCTTATACAAGTTCAGGCAATTTAGACACTTTTTGCAGATCTCATGCAGTCTTTTTGCAAAACTCTAGACACATTCTCACTCACTAAGACACAATTTGCTCTGTGATGAACTTGTGATGCAAAACCCTAAACACGAGAAAGCAAAAGTTAAACACAACTGTAACACGGCTGTCATAGTTTACACACAATAATTCAAAATTCTTCACACTTTTTTCCAAATAGTTAAATATACAAAATATAAACCAGTTCATGCATCTGTCAATCAGAGAGGTAAAGAAGAGTGCTAATATGAGGTGGTGGAAGAGGAGGACGAGGAAGAGCAAAACCAAAAACAGTCTTTTCAGATTAAATTAGAACTACTGTGATAAACCATGTTCTTGTGCATGGAATGACAGAAGCAGCACAAAAAACCTGATATTAGCAGATTGTCTGTGGCCACCAAAATCAGTTGGAAAGTTCAAAAGAAGAATGGAAGAGAACTTTTTTTTTACACTGTATTTTGGTCATTTCAATATATTCTTGTGTAGAACTGCAAGATTACCACACCAGAAGGATTGTTGCTGATGTAGATGAAGTCCTCTGGCTCTGACCTAGCTCTAAGACGTGATCCTTTTTCACATGATAATGTATATATGAAGAGATCAGATGCAAAACCCTCTAAAAGCCACCTTGGTCAAAAATGAGATAATGATACTAAGTGAATGCTCTTGACATACAGTATATGTCCATCAAATACTTTTACTTCAGACTCACAAAATCCCAGCCTCAGCCCAATCAGAAGTACCGGTACTTAGGTAAAAACCTATACAGTACACAGGAGCCTGATAAAAATGCCTATTTTAAAGAAAAATGACAGATGGACTTAGAGGCTTTTGCATCTGAACTCTTCACATGTGTATATATATATATATATATACCAGATGTTTGAATGGCCCTGCTGGGACTAGTATATGGCCTGTAGATGCAGATGTTCCTTTTCTGACAGTGTTTTGGGTGCAAACTTTACATTCAAATTAATACTCATCCGCCATTGCCTGCAAGAAAGCAGCGTCAGAGGAAGGGCTTACGCCAGATGAAACCGATGAATCCGCTGAGCGCCCCCTCAGACAGAGTCTGAGGCTGAACTGGCGGCCATGGTCCTCTGGGCGGCCAAGAGCATCGAGTTGGAGGTGCCTAAAGCGCCTTCTCCCGAGCGCTCACGGCTCAATGATTGGTTTCTGGGTGCTGGTAGCGACGTTCCACCTCGCTCCACCCTGGTGTCTTTCTTTCCGGAGGATCATGAGGAGCTTACTAAGATGTGGTGGGCTCCTTATACTGCTAGTTCGCATCTGAGCTCCTCCCTTCTCACCACCGATACTTTGATGTTCCCCAGGTGGAGCGTGCAGTTGTGGTGCACTTGTGACGCTGAAAAAGTTCGCTTTCTCGACGCACCAATCTCCCAGGCCGGCCTCTTCGGCAACACCGTCGAGGACTTTGGCGTACAAAAGCAGACAGAAGCAATTAAGCACATCTTGCCCCGGTGTGAGTCCACCAAGCCGCCGGGTACCAGGCCCTTGCCTGCTCGTCGCCGAGGGCGCCCCCTTGCGGCCTCTACACCTGGTCGCAGGAGAGTGGCGCATCCCGCTGCTCAGGGCCCCGCTAAAAACACCCGCAAGTCTGCGAAGCGGCCCTGACACGGACTACCCAGAGATGGAGGAGATTGCTCTGTTGGGGACTCAAACATCTGCGCCCCCTTTCCTCTTTGCCGCCGCCGACCCGAGGGTCGGTGGTACCTACCCATTCACAAAAAGAGCCATTTTCTCACTCTCTAGGTCTTTCACCTCGAGATCAGTTTGTGAGCGATGCTTTGCTTCCTCAGATTCAGACTCAGAGTATGATTTCGCCACCACCGCAGGGACGAGAGGTGATGGTAAGAGCTGCCTCACGCAGCGTGAGTTTTCTCCAGAACGCTCCGTTTTCTAGGTTGGGTCACTTTCCTCCTCCAGGCTGCCCCACCGCGGGTACGTCAGCGACTGTTCCATCAATCCCACTAGCACTGAGTCTCGATTTTGCCTCGACACAGACCTTTTCTTCGATTTGCTTTCGAGGGTCGGGTGTATCAGTACAAAGTCCTCCCCTTTGAGCTGGCCCTGTCTCCCCATGTCTCTCTCCGCTTTGGGAGAAGGGCATCCGCATTCTCGGGCAAGCAGCCTCGGGCTCCTGGACAGGACCTCGACTGCAGTGGCACATCAATTGCCTCGAGTTGCTCGCAGTGCTTCTCGCTTTACCCCGGTTCTTAATGATGTTACGCGACAAGCACGTGCTAGTCCGAAAAGACAACGTTGTGACAGTGGCATACACTAATCTCCATGATGTTGCTGTTCCTTCAGATTTGTTTTCAAGCTCTTCTGCCTGATAGTCTTCCAGGTCTTCAAAAGCTGATGTCAGGTGTCTGTAGTAGTCTTCCAGTTCTTTTAACATTTCTGACAGATGATGAAATGTGGGTGGCTCACCTGTCTTCTCCTGCTCTCTGTGCTCCTTGGCCCCTCCTTTTCTCTTTGCTCCATCTCTTGAGCTGTTCTCTCTCTATCTCTTTGTCTCAGTTAAAGCATTGGTGTTGAAGTTTTCAGTCTCTTCTTGTGTGATTCTGGTTCATTTATTTCGATTTCTGTACTATCTTGTTCATATCCCTCAGATTCTATTGGCCCCTTTAAATATATTATTATTATTCCCTGTACTAAAGGCATTTGATTTACAGTTTGATCACAGGAAGGAGCATATGGATGTGGTCTTTCTCCTTTTGTTTCATTGTTCTTACTTTGTTTTTCTTGTTCCCAGTTTGAATAATTTCAGTGTTATTTGATCAGGGTCAATAACCCTGATTTTCTTGCTCTCATTTTTTCTTTTATCTTCTTGGATGTGTCATTGGTCTTGTATTCTTTTTATTAAGACTTCCATTTATTTACACATTCTTTGTTCTTTCTGCCCATTTTTTTCAAGAGTTCCTTTATTGTCTCTTGACAGGCTGGACTCTTAGTATAAAATAACATTTTTGAAAACCAGAATTGTCAGTTTGTTCAATGCAATTGATTATTATTTCTTATCACTTTTTATAAGATTTGATTAGATTGTCTTGATTAGATATTTTTAAATAATCACGAGTTTTAGTTAATAATTTGAAGGGTAACACAAGGCCTTTTGATTCTTTCCACTGAAGAATGCTTTTTGCCAAATTATGTTTTCTCCCAAGCTAAATGCCTTAAAACTCCACATCTTCCTCAAATGCAGCTCCTGTCCAAATTGAGTAAGTGAGAGATGTTAACTCTATGCAAAACCCTCCTATCCTGAATATTCCAATGGTCAATTACTCTTTCCTACAATATTTTATGTTTAATGGTTCCATAAAGTCAATTAATAATTGTTTTTCTTATGCTGCTAAAATTTGTCTGCCCCTTCTTCCCCTTCTTTTCTTTTTCTTATTTACAACAACTTCATCACCCATTTTTTGGGTGATCTTAACATCTGCTGTTCTATTTCTTAATGCAGGTAGGTTTCTAACTAAATATATCCATGTGTATAAATGCATCCATGTATTTATCAGAATTTTTGATTTTATTATTATTATCCTGATATTTCATGAATTTCCTGATTATATAAGATCTTTATTTATTTATTTATTTATTTATTTATTTTTATGATAATGTTACTGATGTCCACTATAACATGACTACACATGTGATGATTGGGGTTGTATTGACCGCAATTACATTATTATTAATAGTGAAGTATTTTCAGGCTTTGAATCTGTTTGGTATCTATTTTAATACTTTTTAATACTTAACTCTCTCTCCCGCTGTCTCTCACCCATACACAAACACATGCATACACACACTCTCTCTTTCTTACACGTACTCATACACACACATTCTCTGTCACATGCACACACAAAGTCAGACCAACATACAGGTATTCACTCTCACATGTGTTCACACACAAATGCATTCAGGCACACACATATACATGTTTTCTCTTAACACACACTCACACCTGCTCTGTTGTCCTCCTCCCTGCTTTTGCTTTCATTCTTTGCTGACACTGCAAACTTAACTTGGATTATGTCCAAACCGCCGACAAAGCCAGTTTTTAGGAATATTCGTTGTTCCGTTTTCTTCCAACTCTTAGAATTCTCTTCATACGCTCTTTACTTTCTGTTATTGCCATCGTTATTATTTTACAACTGGTTTTTCATACCAAGACTAAATATCAAATGTTGTTTTGTTTATCTAGTAACCACGCAAACAATTTAACATTTTTAATTTAAACAAAAAATGGCTCTTACCTTTTTAGTCTTTTATTGTTTACATGTTTGCGAGGCATTCACCTGCTACGGCTCTTGTCAAAGTCAGGCTTCAAGCGAATCCTGTTCGTGATGCCAATCTGTTGTGGAAAAAACAATGGTCTTCTCAAATTTGTCAATAAAGCTCAAGAAGCAGAGTTCCAAATGTCAAAATAAGACTTTACTGAACACAGCAACAAAGCCGAGATGATAGCCACCACATCCGAGTCTTTGTCTGTCTGGAATCCATATTTATACCCTGTTCTTATCAGTCTTTTCAGACGAAAAATGATGATTTGGCCTCTGATTGGTCTTACTCCACTACTTTGAACTATTTTCCATTTCATCCTTAGTCTCACCCTCTCCCAAGATGCAGGTGTGCTCATGACCATTAATCATACTTGTTTGTGCCATCCTTGTCATATTCTTGGAAGTCACCCAAAGTTCACTGGTTCACTCTAATTCATTGGCACTGCCCAATGGAAAGCACCGTACTTGCCCATTAGAGGGCACCTAAGACTCACAGTCTGTATTACAGTTTTTCTCGATTGCTAAAGCACTACA
>NW_026129901.1:0-12500 GCF_022985175.1 Labeo rohita | reverse complement strand
CAATTTAGTCTGTGATGTTGAGGAGGTTCTTTGGCCTGTTCCAGACCAAAGACAGGATGCTGGGGCAGAACAATTATTTTTGTTGTCTACAGTACAATAAATTAAGGATTAAAACACTTGCAAATGCATACATTTGTTGTGTTCATCATGTGAATTTTTTTTTTTTCAAGCAACACTTGTTACCAGTTTTCGTAGTATTGTTTTGAATTGATCTCATCAGTGTGTAAAACTGTGTTGTAGTGTGTGTGTTTTTGAGGGTTTGTGTGTCATGTCTGAGAACAAAGTTTGTTTTTTTCAGCAAGATTGAATTGTTTTGAGTGGAGAGCTTCATTTTGACCTGAATATAGTAAGTTCGGGGAATTGAGTTAGAAGTTACGGATTTGTGTTTAGAGTTTTGAAAAAGCGAGGCATAATTTCAAGAAATGTGTTTAAGCAATTGAGAAAAACTGTAATCAAAGAATCCTGAAAAAAATGTACTCAATTGTTTTAAATATTTATAATCATAATAATAAATGTTTCTTGAACAGCAAATCAGAATATTTGAATGATTTCTGAAGGATCATGTGACACTGAAGACTGGAGTAATGAAGCTGTAAATTCAGCTTTTTGTATATATTTCAATATATTACATTTTAAAATATATTAAACTAGAAAGCAGTTATTTTAAATAGTAAAACCATTTCACAGTATTACTGCTTTTGCTGTATATTGGATCACATAAATGCAGGCTTGGTGTGCAGAATAGAATGTTTTAAATAACATTAAAAATCTTACTGTTCAGAAACTTTTGATTTGTAGTTTATTTTAACCATGCGTAGTTGGACAGAAACCAAACATAATTTTGAAAAAGGTGATTATTCCAAAGCATTTTTCAAGGCCTATTCTAAAGCCATGATTGGTTTGTGTCAAGTACAGCAATGAGTGTTTGTACAAGTGAGGAGTTAGTGTGAGGCACATATAAATTAGTGTGGCATTTTGATCAATTGTGTTTGAAAAAGGAATTCAAGATACTTCCTGTTAGATTTTTGTGTGTTACATAGAGAATTGTGTGTTCAATTGACAACTGAGTTCAACAATTGAGTCAAAGGCTGAGAATAAGTGTATGGTTTTGCAGATTTGGTGTGTGGTTCTATTGTTTGAGTGTCAGATTTCAGAAATTTTGTGACAAGTAAAGATTTTGTGTGTAAGCAGTTGAAAAAAACTGTAAGAACTTCATTTGGACAACTTTAAAGGTGATTTTCTTAGTATTTAGATTTTTTTGCACACGTAGATTCCATATATTCAAATAGTTGTATCTCGGCCAAATATTGTCCTATCCTAACAAACCATACATTAATGGAAAGCTTATTCAGATAATGTATAAATCTAAATGTAAAAAATTTACCCTTATGACTGGTTTTGTGTTCTAGGGTCACACGTGTGTGTATTTTACCTTTTTTTTTTTTGGTTGGTATATTCACCAAACCTAGGTGTGATTTTTTTTTTTTTTGAGTGTGTGTATGTTTATGTCTTTTTTTTATTGCACTTTGAACACTTACATTTTGTATATTTATATATTTAGAAACAAGTGTGAAGAATTTAGAATTATCGTGTATAAACAATGAAAGCCGTGTTGCAGTTGTTCTTAACTTTTGCTTTCTTGTGTTTAGGGTTTTGAATCATCACAAAACAAGTTCATCACAAAGTAAATTGTGTCTTAGTGAGTGAGAATGTGTTTAGAGTTTTGCAAAAAAAGAGTGCATAAGATCTGCAAAAAGTGTATAAACTGGCTAAACTTGTTTAAGGTTTTGCAAAGAGTGATTTATTTGACAAACTGATTTAGGCTATTGAGAATTTGGTTTAAAGAATGGGGTTTAGTGTTTTAGCAAATGTGAAAAACTGTAACCAAAAAGTTATTTTAGGGACAATTATATAATAAAATAAATAAAGGATAAAAAAAATAAAAACAAAAACAGGAATTGTAATTTTTTTATCTCACATTTTGGAATTGCGAGTTTACGTCTTGCAGTTCAGACTTTATCAGAATTGTGAGATTAAAAAAGTCACAATTACCCTTTACCCTTTATATTCCAGGGCAGAAATAAGATTTCATGGGTTCCACATGTGTAAGGTGTCAGGGTCGTGTGCAGGAAGGATTCACAGGGACGAGGAAATAATACAAATGTGCTTTAATAGTAAAATCTAAAAAGGGAACAGGAACAAACTGGAACAGCAGAGAAAATGACACGCCAACACAACATAATTAAGAACAGACAAGAAACAAGGAACTGAATCAAACTTATATAAGACAGCTAATTAGACACAGACAGGTGTAAGGAATAAACCAATGACGACATAACAAGAACCGGAACAGGAAAGACCAAATATAAAAATGCACAGTCCAACACATTCTTACTTCTCTTCTCTACCTATTCTTCCATTTTTCTGATACAACTACTCCTCTCCCTCTGCCAGGCATTATTTTTTTTCTCTCTCTGATTCTTTGTGTTGTTCTGCATCCACAAAACCAATTCAAAGGTTTTTTTTTTTTTTACTCTATGTTGTTGATGTAATGGAAAAAGCTTCAACACCTGACTATTCCTCAAACTGAGAATGGAATCAGCTTAAATATTTCAGTGATCAATACTTTGAGCTGTTGTTGTTGCAGAAGTAGAAGCTTTTTACTATATGTAAGGTTTTGAACATTAGGACTTCATTTCTGACATGCTGTGTTTAAGCATTTGTAAATAAGGCTAAAAAGATCCATGATTTTGGTTTTGGGTAAGCTTGTATGAAAAGAAAATGTAAGCATTTTAGAAACATGGTAATTGACTGCATATTGTGTGAAAACAACATAAATTGTGTTAATGGTATGGTCACAACAGACGGATGTTGTGCTAATTTGTTAAAGAGATTGGACAAAAGGATGTTAGCAACTGAAAAAAAACCTGTAAACTGTTGATTGGCAGCACTGACTATTATGAAAGCATTTGAGAATTTTGTGCACAATGTTTTGAGAAAAGTAGTTACATAATTTGTAATTTGTATGAAATGAATGAAAACATGCAATCTGTTTAGGATAGTTACAAAGTATTCAGATCACTGTGTTAAATGTTTTGAGAACAGTGCCCTGAGTTTGGAGAAATGTTAAAATCGATCGAGAAAAACTGAAATATAATCATGTGTGACAATGAGCATCCTGAGCATTAGACACCATGGCCACGTCACATCTTTTTCACTTTTAAATATTAAAATAACTATAATTATATATTTTAGAATTTACACTCAACCTCAAGTGGTGACAAAATACAGTACCAAATTAATCGCACACATATATCTAAATTCTTGTTACATTTGCAAAAAAAAAAAAAGAAGTCAGTACATTACAATATTTGAATGTCATTTACAAGTATCAGATATCAGCTTATCAAACAGACATTAAAGCTCCCCTGTTAATGATTACCAGTAGTATATCGTTCTTTTTTGCATAAGTTCTGATTAAAGAGTAGAATAAATATGGTACACTGGTTTCATCATTCTCAGAACACATCCAATACATCATCTTTGAAAAACTCCCAAGTATCTTCTCAACAATTCTTGGCAGGCATCATGGTAAGCAAAGATGCATACATGCAACATATGAATGTTGTTTTCTTTATAGGAAAAAAAATTGCCCTCATCATTAGAGACCCCCATCACTGTGCGTAGTTAAAATTCATGAAATAACATACTGTTAAGGAGTGAGGAAGATGGGAAGCAGGCGGATCAATATGCAAAGCTTTATTGATCAGCAAGCAGGGTCGAACATCGGCAAACAGGTATATTACTCGGAATACAATACTCGGAATAGTGGAAAGGGTCATGTGAAATGTGAATGTAATGTGAAATGGCAAGGCGAGCGGACTGGTGTTCAGGACCAGATTCATGACACATAGTACATCCTCAGTAAATATTTGTTGCTCAAATGTTTAGAAAACTGATAGCCTGTTTTAAGAACCAGTAAAAGCTCTTAAAAAATCTACATACAGGACCTCAAAGAATATCTAATTATTAACATTCAGGATGCTATCTTATGTGTACATATATTATAAGTGTTTGTATTTCCATAGAGTTTCCCTGTACCACTAAGGATCCTCCTGATCTGTCTGGTTATTTTTTGTCCAGCAGTAGATGGGACTTTGGAACAAAATATCCTCATGGCTATTGTAAAGAATTTGGAGAAACAGTAAGTTTCTTTGATTAAATATGCATAGCATGTTAAGTTAAAATGCACCTAATGGTTAAATTTCAAAAATATGAGACTGCTATATAAAAAAAATAGTTGTTTGCTGGATAGAATTGTGTGTCCTTAGTTTTACCATAAAGTATTTTACCATTAATAGGCATATAATATTAAAATATTTAAATTTAGTACATACAACTTGTTGAATTATGCAATAGTAAATTCCTTCTGTGTCATGTTTCAGGTTGCGAGGTCAATATGCTTTAGCCTTCAGTGTTGAAATGGAGAAATGTCTTAAAGATTCAAAATATACAGGTCAGGACTTAATAACTGAAGAAGTGAAAAAAGAACTCGAGAAAAATAATGTTTATCAGGGCGATCATCTCCTTGCTGCAAAGCCAAAGAAAATAAGTACAAATAACGGTTTGTACACAGAACATGCTGAGTTTCGCCTGCAGAATTTTCTGAAAAATATTTTGAAAAAGGAGGATAGATGTGTGATTTATTTCACTGTTAATTCGCCTTGTATGGAAAAATGCCTAAAAGAAGATGGACGATTCAACATTAAAACAAGCCTTCAACTGTTAGAACAAGAAAAATTAAAAGCGTTTGTTTTCAAAAAGTACTGGAAAGATGATAAGGATCCGAAGGCGGTGATTGCTAGACTAAAGGAAATAGCACCTAATTTGCCATATTATCAGTGTGATTCTGAATGTAAAGCTCTTTAGGATGAGTAAACCATCCTCAGATGAACTCTGATGGCCATAAACCTTGACATGAGAATTACTTTCCTCACTTTCCTTTTCCTAGTCTTAGTTTAATTTCTCAAACATGCTTGATCTTTTAGAGAGGCAATAAAAATTGAAAAAAAAAAAAAAAAAACCTATATCACTTCTGCAAATGTAATTAATATAATACATCCGTTGTGACATTGTATATGCTTAGATGACAACTTTGTTCTTGTAATCGAATGATGGTATGACTCCACACTGCTAGACCAAATAAAAATATTAAAAAAAAAATACAGCATCTGTATCTTATCTCACACACACAAAAACACACACACACAATAATTACAGTTTTTCCTGGTCGATTTGACACTTTTCTCCAATGTAATGTAATTGTTTTTAAAACAATTAACACAGTCATCTAAACACAGGCTTATCTTAACCAAACAGTTTAACTTTACTACAAACTGAAGCACTGCATTTTTTTCCTAATAATGCATTTATTAAAAGTAAATATTAACATTAAAACCGTAGGTGTGTTCTCATTTGATTATAAAACATATTCAGCTATAGATACACATTACACAAATAGAAACATGAATTAAAATACACATTTATCACCCATTTGAAAAATTACATTTTGCCCTGAAGGCTCAAATAAAGCCTACTTTGTGATTCCAGTTCGCGCCCTTCATTTCATACATATTACAAATCATGCAAATAATTTTCTAAAAACAATGTTCACAAAACTACTTTTTCACAATGTTAATACAACCAACCATTTTTCAAATATCTGAAAGAAGGTTTAAAGTCCCCCTCTATTTAATGCTCTATATGCTCTTTGATTAAATGCTCTATTTCAATGTTTGGCTTTGAAAATGCTGAAAATCCTTAAATGTGGTATATTTTTGCATTTACTAATGAATCTATCCTTTGACGTGATTGGTTACATATGTTGTGACGTAGCAAAAAAGGGCTGTTTCAAACTGCATTTCTGGGAGAGCCTTTGGGAAACTACAGATTTAAGGAGAAAATACTCAGCAATGGTGTTGATTAATGGACAGGGACATGGTTTGTCTAAAAGCATATTAAAAACACCACAGAGACAAATAAACAACAGGGGGACTTTAACACAAATCACAAACATTTATGTGCATTTGTCCAAACACAACAAACAAAATTCTGTCATTTGTCATTATATCAAATGAACATGGTATATTTTCAGTTGGCCATAAACTGATAACTATTTGGTTAATTATACACACAACACAGGAAATGAAGTGTTCCCAATCATTTACACATATTAATCACAATTGCTTTAGAGTAATAATAAAAGGGAAAATATACAAAGAGCAAGAATGAATATGCAAAATAAATAAATAAATAAATAATAATAATATAAAAAAAAAGTCTATAAGGTGTTGGTGTGGGTATAGAAAGGGGTGTAAGGAGAGAGAAGATGAAGAGTAGAACAGGTACAGAGATGAGTAGAGAGGATGATGTAAGAAAAGAGGAGAGGAGAAGGAAATGTCCAAACATTTTATGTTAATTGAAGTTTGAGATCATACTACTATGATTGTGGACAATCAAGATATTGATAGACAGATTTTTGTCCTGCTGGGACAACTTCTGTAATTTACTGTAAATGTCCAAACATTTTTCTAAATTGAAGTTTGAGATCATTCAGGTGGACAATCAAGATATTTTGAACCGAAGAGGAGCATTATTGACATGGTGATCCAGAACCACACCACCAGCCACAAAGGAAGAGGCCTGTGGAGATGTTAAGACAGGAGCTTATCAAGCATGGATTCAGCCTTCTTACATTTTTCTCCTATGATGCAAGCACAGAAAATATGTAGTGTAGATAAAATGCAATGTAATTCTTTTCCAGATGTAAATGAAAGGCAAAATCAATAATTCAGAATAATTGGCCAAAGCCTATAAGAACAGTAGTATTTTCACCAGCTGTAAAAACGGATCTGTAGTTATCAGAAAAGTTTGTTTGCAGTTCTTGCTGCTAAAGGTGGCACAAACAGATTTTAAGTTTAAAGGGTCAATTAGTTTTTGGTCATGGATGACAGCAGGTGTTGGATAACAATTTTTATTTCATTTAGATTTGCACAGTATATATAAAACAAAACTCTATTTTGAAACTCATATTTGTGCATCTACAGCTGAATGTGTTTTTATAATCAATAGAGAACACACCTATAGATGTGATGTTTAATGAATGAAATGAATTTACTTTTAATAAATGCATTACTAGAAAAAATGCAGTGCTTCATTTTGCAGTAAAGTTGAACTGATAATCTTGTGTTTGGATGGCTGTGCTAATTGTTTTGAGAACAAGTACATTGCATTGGAGAAAAGTGTCAAATTAATTGAGAAAAAATCTCACCATTCACCATTTTATTTTTTGCTCAAAATCAGACAGTTCAGAGATGCTGTGTGAGTCTGTAATGAGGCTGGAGTGAAGATGAAGAGGAAGCAGATGGTATTTATTCTGACACTCGCCCAACCCTCTTCTTCAACACCATGACAAACACACACTTCACTTACTGATCACAAATTAATTACTGACTCCTTCACCCAGGTAAAAAGTAAGTACACTTTTAAAAATAAAAGGTGCTTTAAAAGGTTCTTCACAGTGATGCCAAAAAGAACTATTTTTGGTTCCACAAAGAACCATTCAGTCAAAGCTTCTGAACTCTTTTCTTACCTTTTTAAAATATGAAGAACCTTCTTTTGCCATAAAGAAACTTTTGTGAAATAGAAAGGTTTTTCAGATGCTAAAGTTTCTTTATGGAACCATTTAAACAAAAAAGGTTCTTCTGTGGCATCGTGAAGCACCTTTTTTTTTATACTTGAATGCACTAAAATATACTTAAATAACAGCAATAAATTTGTAATTCTTATTTTTTGTTCTAAATAGAATTGTAAAACTTATACACTATAAATATACTAATTACTACCTCAGTAGTACTTTAGTGCAATTGCAAATGTATAATAAATACCACTGATATTTAAATTGATTTTTAGTACATTGAAATAAACTGTATACCACAAAAATATACAGAGGACTTTTATAAGTGCATTTTTATAAAAGTGTGCTTTGAATGATTTAAAAATTAGTTCGGTGTTAGAACACATTTATATAGTTTTCCTAAGTTTAAATCAAATAGATTTTATTTAAAATATATTACTAATGTAATAGTTATAAGTACACTTTCCCAACTGTGCTACTTAAGTACACTTAATATAAATACACTAATTAGCACTAACACTGAAATTGATTTTAAGTGAGAAATAAAGTACATCAAAACTGTTTTATAATTGTGTTTCTTAAAAGTGTGCTATGATCGCTTTACGTAAAATTTTAGTTGATTTTTATATACTTTTACTAAGTTCTTTTGGATTTTCATGAAAAATACAGCAGAAATGTATTACTTAAGGTCCATTTGGACTTTCTATGTATGATGAGTATATTTAAAAGTGTATGAAAGATGTATGCAGAATGCAGAATTAACTGAATTTAAGATAAACTTCAAGTGTATTTTGCTGATATTACAATTACAGTTACACCGTGAGTGTTTAACACACATTAATATTATTCTAATAACAAACTGAGGTCATACTATCCTTTACTTTTAGTGACTTTAAAAACATTCCAATTTAAGTGTGTTAATGGCATCATGATTGTGTGCTTTAAATGCAGTAAATTAATCTTTACAAAAAATGTTAAAAAATAAACGTGAAACATTACAGTGCATAAAACTTGAAGCTGCTTCCCTTTTACCTGACATGATCTGTCATTAACTGTACAATGTACTGTACCATATTTTGGGTAAAACTGCATCAATCCTGCAGACCAGCAATAAACATGCAAATGGAACATAAATGGAGACAAAGAGAAATTTTCCTGCTCAAAAATCCAAACTTTGTATTGGCCAATTCACCCAAAGGTGGGTGTGGTAGGGAAACTATCAAAATACCCTAACTCCAACCAATCCATGCTCAAACCCTTTGAAACACTCTCCAAGACTCATCACCTTTGAGTCAATTTTTCAGTAGTTTATCTTCAAGTAACTTGTCGACTCTCTGTGGATTTTTCTATCTTCAGAAGAACTACAGAAAACCTCCAGCACGCCTTAAAGAATTCATCGAGAACTTCCATTGTTTACCACATCAGGAGGCTTTTTCAGCAGTAAAACCAATGCAAGTAACCTTTACAACTATCTAGATGCCTGACCTCATGAGGTCAATGTTTAATTGATGCTAAATACTGCCATTCTTTGTCTTCTCTCTATCTCTTTTCTCACTTTCTTCCTCTACCCTTACCAAAAAGAAGTATACTTTTTTTATTTTATTTAAAGTTTAAGTATATTTTTAAGTATACTTTATGTAGTTAAGTATACAAATATCAGTGTACTAGTAGTATACTTTTAAGTGTACTATTTTAATACTCCTTAGGACTAAATTGGTCCACTTTCTAGTGTATAAAAGTATACTTTAAGTATACTTTAAGTATAACAGTAGTAAACAGTAGTTTTCAGTTTGTACTGCAAGTACTAAAAGTGAACTTATAGGTATACTGATGGTTTACTAAGTAAATACTTTTTTTATGCATTTTAGTACACTTTGAAGTATAGTCTCAGTAAACTACTAGTTTAGTAGTTTTATACTGCAGGTTTATTCATACTAGTGATGGGTCGTTCTTGAACGATTCGTTCATTTTGAACGAATCTTTAATGTGACTCGGGACGAACGAGTCGTCTCGGGGAGTGATTCGTTCAGTCGCGCATGCGCAACATCCTATTAGGTCCTGTACTGGAATTAGTTCAACTGTTTTAGAGTCGTTCGTTCACCTTATGGGGATGTCACGTGATGAACGAACGACTCAAACCCGAGGACTCGAGAGATGAACTAATCAATTCTCTTTCCGGCTCAGACTGCATAGGTTAACATTACGGGGATGTCACGTGATGAACGAACGACTCAAACCCGAGGACTCGAGAAATGAACTAATCAATTCTCTTTCCAGCTCAGACTGCATAGGTTAACATTACGGGGATGTCACGTGATGAACGAACGACTCAAACCCGAGGACTCGAGAAATGAACTAATCAATTCTCTTTCCAGCTCAGACTGCATAGGTTAACATTACGGGGATGTCACGTGATGAACGAACGACTCAAACCCGAGGACTCGAGAGATGAACTAATCAATTCTCTTTCCGGCTCAGACTGCATAGGTTAATATTACGGGGATGTCACGTGATGAACGAACGACTCAAACCCGAAGACTCGAGAGACGAACTAATCAATTCTCTTTCCGGCTTTAGCTAATTGGGCTGTCAGGTGATGAACGAACGACTCAAACCCGAAAACTTGTCAGATAAGAGGTGAGGTGAGCGAATCATAGACTAAAGACCCAGGTAAACAATGAATTAATATTTTCTGTTTCTTATAGCATTATAGTTTTGTTTTGTTTGTAGTGTGATCAACGTTTGTGTAAGCAGTAGATGTGTTAGGGAAGTAAAACGTAACATTTTAATTATATTTTGCTAAAATGAACAAAATGAACGAAATGACTCGAAAAAAGATTCGTTCATTTTGCTGAACGAGACTCAAAGGACCGAGTCGGTAAAATGATCCGAACTTCCCATCACTAATTCATACTCACTTTTTTGTGAACTTTAAATCATACTTTAAGTATACTACTATGTCCCTACTTAGGTAATTTGCATATATTTTGTTATATGAATATCTGAACATACAAATCATTATAAATAAATGAGTCTAATATATAGACAACATTGTCTTTGTAAAGCATTTTACAAAACTAAGGCATCCAGGAAATGGATATAAGAGGTTGAAAAGAATATAGGCCTCAAAACTAGATACACAAACCTCAAGAACGGTGGCAATCAGCAAATGTTAAAAAGATGAGGTCTTCACATCACAGTTCAACAAATAACAATAATGACAAAACAACAACAAAAAAATGTAAAAGTCAGCAAACAGCAAAACAATAATCCTGTAACAGTGACTGGATAATTTATTTATGCTGTAATGCATGCTGGGAACTTACAAAGCCTTGAAATTTCAACAGTATGAAATTCTTTGTTCAGACAACTGTGTTTGAGAAGTTGGGATTTTGTTGGTCTGACAAGGGTTTTTATATAGTTAGAAAATAGCATTTTTTAGTATTTGAGACTGTTTCGAAAAATGGAAAATATGTATTTGCATTTTTACAGTGTGGAAGCATCTGTTTTGGTTTCTTCTTCACTTTTGTTTTGAAAATTCTGTACATAAGATGTGTAATAGCATCTCTTATGTATAAAAATGACAACACAGGTTCTCAGAGCACAAGTATAGCCGTGATAGTATATTTGTAAAGTATATTTAGCATAAGTATATTGATATTTACTGTAAGTATAGTATATTTATCATAAAAGGTAGACTGAAAGTATACTTTAATGTTTTTAGTTTAAAAGAAGTATACTAATAGCACACTTGAATTAACTTCTTTTTCGTAAGGGTATGTACACGTGTTTTGCTTAGTTTAGTTGTATGTTAGCTCCAGTTCCATTTATTAAATTGCATATATTCACAACTGATTGTCTCTGTGTGCTGTTCACAATTTGAAGTCCCTGAAGGTTGGATCTTGCTACATGCTAGATTTTGATTTTACTACAAGTTAAGCTACTGCTAGTACTGACTAAAGTAGTTTCTTGGCCAGAAAATAACCTTTCCTAGAACTGATAAATGATTATACTGTCTATTCGGTGGACGAACAGATCAAATAATTGTAATCTTAATTCTGCTACAGTTTACTTACTTTATTAGTTTACTGATATATTTACTGTTTGTTACGAACCGTACACTGTTTTCTTGTGTATGTTCTTCTTTTTGTTCTATCACTTTTAGCGTTTCTAGGTACCGCCTACCTTGGAACTCTATTGGCTGATGGGACTGTCCTTCATCGTTGATCACCTTTAAAACGGAAGCGGCAACTGGAAGATCTGTGCTGTTTGACTTGGCATGTCACTGGTTGTTTGTTGTGTCCGTTTGTCTGCTACTACTTGCGACACTAGTGTGAGATTTGTTGAATTGATCTGTGTAAACTATTGGCATTTGTGACACCTGAGTTCACGACGAACCTTGTGTGTCTTTGACACTTTTAGCCCGCTTATGCTCCACTCAAACTTGTGATCTAATTGCTGACGTGGAACAGCCTAGTAAGTCACGTGACGTACATACCTTGCACGTAGGTTATATTTCTGTATTAGAATCACCAGTTTAGTGAAGTGCGCTAAATGTGTATTTTTGTGTTTTTTAGTTAGCGTAAGTTCAGGGCGCATTTGCGCTGAAGACTTTTCTTTTCATATTTTTGTTTTCTTATTTAGAGGACCGGGAGGAGACAGTGGGGTTCTTTTTCTTATATTTATTTCTTTGATTTTCTAGCGCCACTTCTAGTTCCCTCTCCCGTTTGTCTTGGTTATATAAATTATTCTTTTTTTTTTTTATTTTGTTTTCCTAAATGTTGTAAATATTCTTGGTTGTGGG
>NW_026129900.1:0-31559 GCF_022985175.1 Labeo rohita | reverse complement strand
ACCTCAAACCATTACTGGTTGCCAGGGACACGTTCTCGGCTCCTCAGTGTAAAATCTGATGAGTGGATGCACCTCTCGATACCCGGGTGCACGCATTGTGCAAAATTCACTAGCCAATTTTCATTGGTATTTTCGCTTAAACAGTGAGGATTCGGGCTCTCAAGTAAACCCCCTGTGTCAACACAATATAACCTCTCCATTCCAACCATCAGGGAATGAGGGTTACTTAAGTAACCAAGATTTTCCCTGAGAAGGGAATGAGACACTGCGTCCTCTAGTGGTCACTATGGGAAACGCTGTGTGTGTGTCCGGTGTCTAAAGCATACATCTAAACACGACAATAACATTCCCCGGTGAATGCCTGTGATGTCATTACTGGCGTGACCACAGTATAAAAGGGCACTGGGAGAACATGTCATCTGCTTTTTCGTCTGAAGCTCGTGTCTTAAGCATGGCGAGTCTTCTACATGATGCAATGTCTCGTTCCCTTCTCATTGAACTTTGAACCTTCTGAGGGAACTTTGAACTGCGTCCTCGTTGGGTAATGGTATACCCATGCTGCCATGCTGAGGCGAGTGCATGCCAAGGTGAGCACTAAGTAACAACTCTTGGTCAGAGGCCTGAGCTGCATACCCCAAAGAGCTTGAGGAAGCCTGAACCCAGGGCAGAGTTCAAAGGCTTGGAATCAGAAACATAGAGATTCCTTTAAGGGGATATGGCCAAGCGTCTACGTAACTGAGATGTTCCCTTTCTGTCATTTTCTTTCTTTTATTTGTAGCTTATTCTGTTGTATTAATCTATGCTTGTAATTTGTGTATTTGTTCTTATATTTACTGGCTGTTCACTTTAAACATGTTTAAACTTTCTTAGTTAATCGAGTACTATTTGTTGTGGTAGTAAAGTACTTGGCTTTAAATGGAAAGCAAGATAAATAGAAATATTTTAATATTCTGAAAAACGATCTGATCCGTGGTTCAAAAACTGTAATGTGATCCGAACCGTGAGATTTGTGATCTGTTGAACCACTAATAATAACACATATTGAATCAAACGTTTAACTTTTTAAAAATAAATAAATATATAAACATCTGTGCGTACCCTCAGATGAAGTCCTGCAGGTGCCCCTGCTGTGCTTTGGAACAGTAAAGATTTGAGTGTGTTCTTCTTTTTTTTTTTTTTTTACAGGCTACATTAGTCTTTTTCTTCTGCAATGCACTTTGGCTGGTGACAACTTTCTTCCTTCAGGCAATTGGTGAGACAGTCTCCATAAAGATCCCAAAAGTCTATCCCAATGGGACTCTTGCCACAACAGAAGTGTTTTTCATAGATCCGATTGCACTGATGTTTCTAATGGGCTTCGCATTATTGCTCTTAATTCAGTTTGTTGCAATGCTTTACCACAGGTAATTAAATCATGATTACTGATAAAGAGACAGATAAATGAATGATAAAAAGACAGATAAAGTAATGTACTATGTTCTTTTTGTTTCAGAATCTACACAGTAATCCATTTTGTGGCATATTCTGACACAGAAATGAAATCTTATAGAAAGAAGTCACAACAGGTGAGCCAATGGGTCACACACAAAATTATACCATTTAAATATTGTTTTTTTTTTAATTAACCATGTCCACGTTTTAATAGGTTGAACAGACCCTGCACTCAAACCATCAACAGGAGACACAGCCAGACAGCCACCACCAAACAATCCCCTGAACTGCTAGTAGCCTATAAACTAACGTTTTGTTTTTAATTCTTAATGTTTATAAATCCTGTGCATAGTAATATATTGCAAACAGAATGTTCTGAATATTTATTTGGTACGTAAACCTGATTGTTTTGTTGTAGTGTAAGACATGCCTGCCAATGAATGATTTTTATTTAATTAATTACATGATATGCCAATTAATAATTAAGGTAATCACAATCACGATTCATGACACATAGTACTGAATATTTGCATTGACCAATATAGATATTACAAGAAATGGCGAATGAAGTAAATTGTGTATTGTTTGTTAGTCAATACATTACTTCTTTCCATTCCAAATACCACTTTATTGCTTTCTCTCATTCTCGTTAAAAATTTTCATTCTATCTTTGTACACATTTACTGTAGAATGTATTTAAATATATTAAGGAAAATATGCATAATATTGTCCTGTTGCAAGAATGGCTTTTCTTTTTATATAACACTTGTATTGCATTTGCTTTATTAAAAAAGTGGTTTATTAAGAAAGACACCACACACTTGTATTGTATGTGCTTTATTAAAAAAGTGGTTTATTAAGAAAGACACCGCGCTTGTTTTAAAGCATTTATTAAGAAAATGTTTATAGCATGTATTAGCAAGAGCATAGCTAGAGAACAAATATGTATTAGTAAGAGCTTTCCCAGCAAACATGCCCATTTGGGGCCATGTGGGCCCACTGCGGGCAAAAAATCTAGCGTGCGGGCAGCCCACTGTGGGCCCCGATACCGGCATGAAATGCAGGGCACATTTGGGCCCCACACTATGGGGCCCATGTGAGACAGTGTGGGACCCCATGTGGGTTGAGTGTGGGTTGCCATACACAAAGCAGAGTGGGCCCATAAACATGCCCACAGTATCTACACTGTGGGCTGGGTGTGGGCACAGTGGGGCAAGTTTGGGCATACTGTAGGGCCAAAAGTATGCCTTGTGAGCATGCTCTGTGGGTCCTAAACATATAACAAAGTTAATTTGGGTTCCTAAGTAGTGTAGTGGCCGAAAGTATGTATCTAGGGCCTCACTAGACCCCACAGTAGACCCCACAGTATGCCCACACTTTTGAGAAAAATGTTGGCATAAACCTGTAAATGGCCATTAATGGCCTTAACAAATAACAAAATTAGTTTGCATTTACTTTGTACCTGCAGAATGCCACAATATTACTATTAACGCATACTGTCAATTACACATTGAAAGTAAATGTAATAAATTTAGAGTCATTAATTTGGAATACTTTCATTTATTCACAGCAACGTAAAAAAAAGTTTAGGGTCAGTAAGATTTGTCTTTGAAAGAACTCTACATTTATTTGATCAGAAATACAGATAAATTATGAAATATTACAATTAAAAGTAACTGTTTTCTGTTTTATGATATTTCAGTGTTCCTATGTAAAGCTGAATTTTCAGCAGCCATTACTCCAGTCTTCAGTGTATTAAAGTATGCTAATTTGGTGCTTAAGAAACATTTCTTATCATCAGTGGTCTTGAAAACAGTTGTGCTGCTTCATATTTTTTGAGGAAACTACGATACGATGATCCTATGTCTTCAGGATTCTTTGAACAATGCTTTTAAAAGAGCAGCATTTATTTGAAATAGGATTTTCAAATAAATGCTGTTCAGTCAATTCAATGCATCCTTGCTGAATAAAAATAATTTCTTTAAAAAAAATTACTGACCCCAAACTATTGAACAGTAGAATACATGACATTTTTTAGAACAGAAAAATGATCAATTATAACTACATCAGAACGTTAAGTAGATTATAAATCAGTCCCCTGAGGGCCAACAGTACAGCTCTGCCTGATCGCTGATCATCTGGTTCTTCCGCTATTTTCTCCATCCCAAGTCTCTTATATTGCGGAGGCATTTCAATAGATGTTTCCATTTCAGATACTGTGGCCTGGCTGCTTTTTGTTCCATCATCTAAGTGAGAAAGAAAACAACAATTAAAATGTAAATATATCCCTGGTGAAAAAAACAGCATATGCTGGTAGGTATGTTTTGATGTTAGGATGCTGGTTAGGTATGTTTTGATGCTGGTTTAAGCTGGTCCTTTGCTGGTTCATGCTGGTCCTTGACCAGCAACATAACCAGCATAAACCAGCAAAGGACCAGCTTAAACCAGCTAAGGACCAGCTTAAACCAGCATCAAAACATACCTAACCAGCATCCCAGCATCAAAACATACCTACCAGCATATGCTTTTTTTTTTTCACCAGGGATATTTAAAAAACTTAAACAAAACTACCAAGTGCAAAGTTTACTCTTGTGTTTCTCTGACTGTTTTAGAGCATTTCTACCTGCCAGGGCACCAAAAATCTTTTGTGGAACTTTTATTAATGTTAAAAACAAAGGTATGAGAAACTGCACAGAAGGACTTACTTCAAATATTGACGATAATAACAAAAATAAAGTAACAAGAGCTTAAAGTGTTTAAAAAAAAACTGGTAAACTGAGACTGAGATAGACATGACTCTCTTCAATGATTATGCTTTGCACTATTTATTTAAAAGTACTATGTCAAATAAAGTGTTTTCTTCTAAACAATAACAAGTGCTTCAAGTGCTTAAATAACAAGTGCTCAAAGTGCTAAAGAACTGAACTGCTAAACTGAAGAACTGCTAAACTGCCATTATCACTTATTTTTTCTTTTTTTCAGGGTTGTAAGCAAAGTCCTGCAAACTCTTTCTTTTTAAGACATTTGGACCAGAAGATGGAGCTGGTACAGTGGAGGAGGCTGAGGGTCTGGCTGGTCTAGAGGAGGAGGATGAGGCTTTGGCTGGTCCAGATGATGAGGATGAGGCTTTGGCTGGTCCAGAGGGAGGGAGAAAGAGTTTGGCTAGTCAAGAAGAGGTTTTGTCTGGTCCAGAGGATGAGGATGAGGTTTTGTCTGGTCCAGAGGATGAAGATGAGGCTTTGGCTGGTCCAGAGGATGAAGATGAGGCTTTGGCTGGTCCAGAGGGAGGGAGAAAGAGTTTGGCTGGTCCATAGGAGATTGAAAATGGTCTGAATGGTCCAGAGGAGGAGGCTGAGGGTCTGGCTGGTCCAGAGGAGGTTGAAAAGGGTCTGGATGGTCCAGAGAAGGTTGGTGAGGGTCTGGATGGTCCAGTGGAGGTTGGTGAGGGTCTGGCTGGTCCAGTGGAGGTTGGTGAGGGTCTGGATGGTCCAGAGGAGGTTGGTGAGGGTCTGGATGGTCCAGAGGAGGTTGGTGAGGGTCTGGATGGTCCAGAGGAGGTTGGTGAGGGTCTGGATGGTCCAGTGGAGGAGGATGAGTGTTTGGCTTGTCTAGAGGAGGCTTTGGCTGATCCAGCGATATTCTTTTTCTGCAGATGTTTTTGATATGTTTGATACGATGACAGGCAAGACCACCTTAATGGCTGGTCTATTGTCATTGTCGATGCTGTCCACTCCCTTGCTTTAATCGTGGATTTTACAATTGCAAGGCTCTCATAAGTTTCCACATTCATGGAGCATCTGTCTGCTTCAAGAATATCATCCATGAGATTAAATGATCCCTCAACCAGGGGGCCTGTGAAAATGTTAAGTAGTGTTTTGACCAGCTGACCCAGAATGGGAAATCTCACACCTCTCTCTGGATTTTTCATGGATACAACTCTGCTCCACCAATCTACATCAACTCGGCCTTCCTCTTCAATGTAGTTCTGGGCACACGTTACCAGGTCCACCTCTATTTGGTACGCCCGTATCTCTTCCTCTAGTTGACCAATCTCTTCTGGTGCGACCACATTAGGCAAGGCCTCTCCTAATGTGATAAAAGCCCCACAGATGGAGTCATCTTGAATCAGAGAGGGAGTGAGTGCAGAAAGTGAGGTGATTATCTTGTTGTCCAGAGGAAGGTTTTTGAGAAGGAACTCTGATGACTTCATGTATCCTTCTCTGAGAGAGTTGTAAATGTTTCTCACCCATATCTTCCTCTCCACACAGGCCTTGTTTAGTGCAGAGTAGCAGTATCTTCCAACAGACAACCTTTTGTCTGATAGTTGCAAATCTTTACTCCGGACATCAACCTTGATGATATCCTTTGCACTCAGTGGGATGGCTTCCGGCTTCATAAATTTGCTGAGGAGCTCTCGAACTAGGGCCACCATTTCCACGTGCAGCAAGTGCGCCATTGGTTTTTCATGTCGCATTTTTTTCAAAAATCCCTGAAATGTTGAAAGTATGCCTGCAAACAAAAAAAAAAAAAAGTTATTTTGATTTGACATTTTCACATGCGTAAAAAAACACAACAAGAAAACACAATTAAAGACAAGTTGCATACAGTTTAAATAAATAGCAGTGCGTTTTAAAAAAGTGAATAAAGTATAAATACTTTTAATAACTTTTATTTCCATATATCAGATGCAATGGAAAAATTACTCCAAATAAAATTAACGAATTTGACCAGGTCTGCCGTTTTTTTTTTTACTGGAAGCAAAGGAAACGGAATATTAATCTGTTCCCCAAAAAAAAAAAAAAAAAAAAAAAAAAAAAAATTGCAGTGTTGAGATTTTTCAAACACTTGACATAAACTTAAGACATTTTTCAAGATTTAACTTAACTTTAAATTACTGAAGTAACATTTTGCATTTGCATAATCATTGTTTTTGTCAGATATTAATCAGATCATAATCAGATGTTATCATCAGTTAAATCTTTAAAATGTTTTAAGTGTATGTCAATGTTTGTGGCTGAATCTTTCCATTACATTTAAAATATGGAAATAACATACTGATTAAAAATAATTTCACTTTATTCACTTTTTTTAACAATAAACTGCTATTTATTTGAACACTTCTATATAACTCTGCATAACTTCTAAAGCTGGTTATGATTGCTGTAGTAGAGACCAGGGCTGCGTTCTCCGATAACGTTGTCTCTTAGCGCGCTATGAAGACTCAAAAGGTACACCTTAACTACAGGTATACATTTCCTACGTGTGTTCTCCGAACTATACCTTAGGATGTTGCTTAAGGTAAACCTTCTTAAGTTCGACCTTAGCAGGTGCTGTCCATGGTGGAGGTGCTGAATAGGTTGATATCGATGCCTCGATGATTGATTGTGCGCTCTTTCCTTCACAGCGGTATAGGTAAAGTATTGAGAAACAATGTTCTTTATAAAGAAGCATTTTAGAAATAGTACAAACTGCATTTATCGGGGCTCATTGAAATATGTACATGCAGAAATAAATATGAGTATGTGTTTATAATTTAGCAAGTGTGCAATCCCAAACCCTCACGGCCATAAGTGTGTTAATGTTCTTCACAACGTATGCTGATTATCCACCAGCCGTATCACATTATTGGCGGTAAATCGCTCATTTGTGTAATTGGATGATTTCCTCAATCAAAGCGCAAACATGAGAGACATACCGACATTTACTATGTCGGGAAAAAAAAGTCAGCAAAAAGAGATTGCCCAGCTTCACTGCTTCCGAAATGTCTATACTGCTGGATGAGATGGAACACAACAAAGGTGTTTTATTCGCTAGTTTCCGCACAACGGTCTCCAACAAAAAAAACAAGAAATCTGGGAAAGCATAGCCATGAAATTGGCAGCGTCTGGTTCCTGCCCATTGAGACAAGGTTTCCGGTCAAGGTTGGCTTGTGTTCCCATTCGGGATGTTGTGGCTTGTTCTTGTTGAAGAATTTCTACTCTGGTCTTTTCCTCAACTGTTAGTGCATATCTCGTCAGCACTTCGTTAAGAAGCCTTCTGTATCACACAAACACACACACACACACACACACACACACACACACACACCACTGTGGCCATTTTCATTGCTTATTCCTACATAAAACCTAACAACACTCTAAACTAGCACATCACTCTACATGCAATATAATACAATAAAAATGGTTAACTGCAGAGACAGCACATTAAAAAATACTTAATTTATACTACAAAATGATTAGCATTACCTGTATTTGTGTTCTTCATTTGGATCCAGCACATAGTAATAATGCACCACCAGTACATCCATGAGTTCATTCAGCCTGGTGCACACCTCCAGCATCTGAAGAAATCTGTTGCTAATTGGTCAAGCTCTTGGAAGGAAGATGGAGCAGACTCTGAAACTCTGAGAAAATCTCCTTCTTTTTTGGTGACTTCTCAATATCATAATAGACATCGGAGCAGAAATTTTCCACTTCTGTGCTGAACGGACTCATGAGGGCCTGGGCAGCATTGGAAACCATGTGCACGGTGTCTCCAGATACGTCAAGGAGGTATGGGTTCTCCTTCCTTGCTTGAGTTTCAAGGCCAGACTTTTTTCCTCTCATGACTGCACAGTTGTCAAGGAGGATGCTGGTAACTTGTCTCCACTCAAGACCATAAGTCTGCATGACATCTTTAAGTTCCAGCATAAGGTTTGGGGCATTTGCAATGTTGACTTTTCTGCTTGCCCGATGTTGTGTTATTACTCTGTTGCTTTCATTATCAAAAAAGCGAACAAGCACATTGAGTATTTTATCCATATTCAAGGTTGTTGCTTCATCAACATTGAGTGAGAACATGCATTTTTTTAGCTTCTCAGACAAACATTTTTTGAACTGTAATGCAATTCCATGAGTGTTCATGTAACTCTCATGTTGATTTGAAACCGACAGGCTAGTTAACGCTTTTTTGTCTTCTGCCAGTTTTTTACACAGTTTCAAAAATAATAGTGTCTTTACTGAAGATGTTTCACAAGTAACAAAAGTAACAAGAAGCAGAGCTTCCAATCAAAAACAAACAGGAAAAAACAAAGAGACACAATGGTCAAAAAACAATGAGCTAATCTTGTTAAACAGTACTCACAGAAACACTGAGGCAACAGAGCTCAAGACTGAACACCACAGCAAGTGAGAAGCAGACTTAAGTAGGGCTAGAAACAGGTGGTGAAAATGAGGCTAATGACTGGGTGATTTTAAGACAGTTCCAAGTGATGATGCCCTCTTTTGGCTCAGAGGATGAGTCACTAGCCGACCACTAGGAATGTGCAGACCAGGGCGCCGCCTGCTGGTGGGGAGACCAACAGCTGTCTGCTGACGAAGCCTTACACCCGGGCTCTCTGAGTTTCTTGCACCAACTGCCAAAAGGCTCGCCATCTCTACTTTCTTCAATCCACGCCCAGCGCCATTTATTTTTGAGTCCTTTATCTATTGCTAGGACATTATCCCCAGGCTTCATAAACTTGCGCTCCATTTTTTTTTCTCCGACAACACTAACGTGACATTGACGTATGGGTGTCAATCATACTGTGTTGCAAGGACCCACCCTTCTCTGCTTCTGATAGGCTTGTAACGTTAGTTAAAGCTGCGTTCCTCTCATATGATTGGTAGGTGAAATAAATTGGCTCGAAAATATTAAACCGCATGCGCAGGCTCTAAAATTTATTTATTTTTTTCTCTCACGGCCGCACGCCCGAGATCCGGCACGGTGCCGGAATACTTTAAGCCCTGACAATGAAAGTCAGTGGCATCCAATGTTGTTTTCATTGTACGGACAAAAACATTTGAAATGTTCTTCTAAATCTCTCCTTTTTGCATTCTACAATAAAAAAATGTAACAGGTTTGAAACAACAAGAGAGTGAATAAATGATGACAACTTCTATTTTTGTGGAAGAAGGGGCAGTTTAAGAAATTACTAATGACTTTTACGACGCATGAATATGCAGCTTTAAGATACTGAAAAAAGCACAAATGTCAGGGCATGTCAAAACTTCTCCAGGGCCCCAAAACACCCTCAGGCCCCAGAGGGTTAAATAAAGTTAAATGTACACTGACCAAAATTATAAATGCAACACTTTTGTTTTTGCCCCCATTTTTCATGAGCTGAACTCAAAGATCTAAGACTTTTTCTATGTACACAAAAGGCCTATTTCTCTCAAATAATGTTCATAAATCTGTTTAAATCTGTGTTAGTGAGCACTTCACCTTTGCCGAGATAATCCATCCACCTCACAGGTGGCATATCAAGATGCTGATTAGACAGCATGATTATTGTACAGGTGTGCCTTAGGCTGGCCACAATAAAAGGATACTCTAAAATGTGCAGTTTTACTGTATTGGGAGGGGGGTACGAAAACCAGTCAGTATCTGGTGTGACCACCATTTGCCTTAAAATGCACCTGTGTTCATTGTCCATAACATACGCCTGCCCATACCATAACCCTACCGCTACCATGGGCCACTCGATCCACAATGTTGACATCAGCAAACCGCTCACCTACACAATGCCGTACACGCTGTCTGCCATCTGCCCTGTTCAGTGAAAACTGGGATTTATCCGTGAAGAGAACACCTCTCCAAAGTGCCAGACGCCATCGAATGTGAGCATTTGCCCACTCAAGTCAGTTACGACGATGAACTACAGTCAGGTCGAGACCCCGATGAGGAGGCTGAGCATGCAGATGAGCTTCCCTGAGACTGTTTCTGACAGTTTGTGCAGAAATTCTTTGGATATGCAAACCGATTGTTGCAGCAGCTGTCCAGGTGGCTGGTCTCAGATGATCTTGGAGGTGAAGATGCTGGATGTGGAGGTCCTGGGGTGGTGTGGTTACATGTGGTCTGCGGTTGTGAGGCCGGTTGGATGTACTGCCAAATTTTCTGAAATGCCTTTGGAGATGGCTTATGATAGAGAAATAAACATTCAATTCACAGGCAACAGCTCTGTGACATCTGTGGTATTGTGCTGTGTGACAAAACTGCACATTTTAGAGTGGCCTTTTATTGTGGCCAGCCTAAGGTACACCTGTCTAACCAGCATCTTGATACACCTGTGAGGTGGATGGATTATCTCGGCAAAAGAGAAGTGCTCACTAACACAGATTTAGACATATTTGTGAACAATATTTGAGAGAAATAGGCCTTTTGTGTACATAGAAAAAGTCTTAGATCTTTGTGTTCAGCTCATGAAAAATGGGGGCAAAAACAAAAGTGTTGCGTTCATAATTTTGGTCAGTGTAAATTGGTTAACAATATACGCATAAAAACCAAGTCAGTGGGTAGTAGTAGCATAAATTATTTTTCAAGATAACAGATTCTTAAACTTGAGAATCAGATTAAATTTTGGAATGGATGATCCACACTACAAACTGGAAATAGAGAAGATATAGTTTGTTTAGTTTTAATAATACTCAATAACATCCTAAACAGAAATGGTCTCAATTAAGAAATACTTCAATAATTATTTTTAATTGATGTAACAGTATGTATGAAACATGCAAACACTGACCAAGAGTGAAACAAAAGTAAAAAATCCCAGATCTGTTGGTGAAATAGTGAAATATCAGCATTAAGAAAGTCTTGTTAAAACAGACCAGTTGTATTTACAAAAATATTTTTCCTCACTAATAGTATTGACAAAATATATATCATTTTGAGGTGTTGCTATATTGAGCCTACAGTTTCCACTATAATTAACAAAGATCATGAATGTCTGTGGTAATTAGAAATACCATCGTTGTAATAATGCTAATCCCATACTTAGGCCTACCTGCACTTCTTCTCTCATCTCCATCACCACCTCTCACCTAACATTTCTATCGTCGTTTTCTATAACTGAAATCATATATATGTGGCCAGAACATGCCTGCAACTATGTTCCCCATGCGTTTCGCTGAAAATAACTGCACACCTTAGAACGTTCATCGGAAAAATACCAAGGTCCGGACCCCGGGGACCTCAGTGTTGGGTACGGCCCTGCCAGTGTGTTATCAAAAGGCATGACATGGCCGTAAGGTTTTGTGCCGGAACAGAGTTTACTGTCAATGCAATAAATGTCCTCACATGGGCCATATGACAAAATCTATACTCTGAACTTTGTTTTAGATTAACTTTTCTTCAGATGCTCAACTCAGACTCATCCCCCCTGCTTCTGTCCGGTTCTTATCCTTCCCATGTACCACATATGTGTGATTTCCTTCTGAGGGAACAAGACACAGCATCCTCTAGAGGTCACTTTGGGGGAATGTCTTCTGCGAGACCCGTGTCTGAAGCATACATCTAAACATGACAATGAAATTGGCTGGTGACAGCCTATGATGCCATAACCGGCGTGACCACAGTGTAAAAGGGCGCCAGGAGAACACGTCATCCTCTTCTTTGTGCTTGGGTTTATCTTCCCACCAATGTCAAAAGCAAACCTACGCCCTTGGCTCTTATGGTCAGGCTTAACAGAACTCCCCTCTCAGTTTGTGAGTTCTGTTTTAGAGCTTAGTCTAAAATTAATTTTTATGGTGAGTATACATGCTAGTTCTCTGTGCACTCCTTTAAAATCCATTTTTATGGCACCTCTAGAGCTCCGCTCTTGTGACAGACACTAAGCTGAGTACCCTGCTACTCCTGAGCAATCTCAGTCACATTAAGTCCCTGGGCTGCTGTGGCCTTTGCAACCTTTTTAGAACTGTATTTTTAAAATCTATATTTATGGTGAGTGCACACACTAGTTCTCTGTGCACTTCTTTAAAAAACATATTCATGCTAGGTATACATGCTAAGCTTTTTGTGCACCTTTTTAAAACCTTTCATGGTTTTAAGGTTGACACAATGCTGGCCTTGTCCCCTTTCTCTGAGTTGGCTCAGGCCCTGGTCTATTTTGGGCCCCACTGTCCATGTGTGTCCTTTTTGGGTAGCTCGTTCTAGAGCAGAAAGTAGCCCTCTGGGTGACAGGACAAGATACCGGTTTATGTCAGCCCTGATACTCAGGCAGTATCTCCTTAAAGGAATCCTTTTATTCTGATTCCAAGTCTTGAGCTTGCCCTGGGCTCAGGTTTCCTCAAGCCAGCCCCTTTACAGGTAGGTTCTTTGGTGCATAGCTCAGGCCTTTGGCTAAAGGGGATGATGTCACTGACAGCCGTCAAAGCGTCCTTGACTTGGTTGAGTTGGTACTTAGTGCTCGCATTATTATAGCATGCACTCCCCTCAGCATGGCAGTGTGGGTATACCATGCCCCAAAGCGACCTCTAGAGGACGCAGTTCGAAGTTCCCTTGGAAGGGAACGTCTCAGGTTACATATGTAACCATGGTTCCCTGAGAAGGGAATGACACACTGTGTCCTCTAGCTTCCTCGCCATGCTTCGGATGTGAGCTTCAGACAAAGAAGTGGATGACGTGTTCTCCCAGAACCCTTTTATACTGTGGTCATGCCGGTAAGGATGTGATGTGATGTGATGTGACTTTAAACAGTGTGTTTTTGCCTTTCTTTTCTTTTCTCTCCCATGTGGAGACAGTGTTGAAAGGGAAGAGGGCAAGGAATAAAACTTTAAAACAATAAAATAAATTTACAAATCAGTGACAAGACAGCATACCTGATAAAACATAAAATGGTCGTTAAACAGTGTTTTCACCCTTCTTTTCTTTTTTTTGTTAAAGGAAAGTGCAACGCATTAAACACATGCTTCAAATGCATTGACAAGACAGCAAAATCAATCACAGCCTTGATTAAAATGAAAACATGAAAATAATGAACACATGAACATACATGAAAAATAAAGTTAGAAATAAATAGGAAACTAACTTACAAGGTGATTTTTAAAGATGAATAAGATTAATAAGAGATTAATAGGATTAATAAGAGCTTAACAGAAACCAACCTCTCCCATGTGTAGACAGTGCGGAAAGGGAAGAGGAGGTGCAAGGACAGGAAATCAAGATTAATGTTTCTGTAGAAATTTAAAGGGGAAGATAAACATACAAACAGGCGTATCAGATACACTTTGTGAACATTTTTGTGTAATTCTATATAAGAAATGAACATTTTACTTTCCCCACCTGTTACACACAGTATGAGATCTTCCATCTGAATCTCAGCAGGAGTCTGGAGAAGGACAGAAGCTACCTCCATCACTGACATCGACTTCACTTCATGTCACAGCAGCACACAGAAACAGAGTAATACAGAGAAACAAGTGACTAAATGAATTTTGTTTGCATTTTGAATATCATATACATTTACATGAGATTTTTTAAACTGTAATCGCTAATGCTGTAAACTCCACAGCTGATGAAAAAAAGCTGGTGAAAGTAGGCCTCCTTGTCGCACTCCATTACTTATTTTAAATGTATCTGAGAAACAGTTACCCCACTTTATCTGCATACATTGATTAGTGTACCAATATGTCAAAATTCTTAATATGCTATTAGGTACACGCCTTTGTTTTTTTGTTTTAGTTTACTGAACAATTTCTGATGATTAACTTTATTGAAAGCTTTAAAAGCATCAATAAAGCCAATTAAAACAGTGGAGTTTTTTCTTTTTCTCTCTATTACTTCCTTCAGAGCATATATACACAAATCAGTACTATGGTGAGCCTTAAAGCTGAACTGATTGTCTGTGGTATCAAGATAAATGCCTAATCGGTCTAATAGGATTCTTTCAAAAACCTTTGACACAACACTTGCTAAAGCAATGGGCCTATAATTATCCAAACTACCTACCTCGCCAGCCTTATCCTTAATAACCGACAACAAGGTTACTGACAACATAGACTCTGGAAGCACCCCATTTATCATAAAACCAGTTAAACAAATTGCGAGAACCACCACAAGCCCAGGGCTCGCAAGTTTCGGGTGTTCAGCAGTGATTTGATATAAGCCACCAGTTTTACTATCTTTGAGCTGAATTATTGCTTGATACTCCCTGTATCCAAACTAGAGATTGCTTCCACTTTACATGGCTCACTCTTTACACAATTAAACAGTGCAGAATAATGTTTTCTCCACAACTCTGCTATATTCTCATGTCCAGAAACGCCCTCAATAGAGTATGGTAATATTCACATTCACAATATAGTCACATTGCTCATATTTGTTAATCTTACGTCCTTCCAGAAAGCATTCACATTATTGCAAAGTAGATTTTCGGCCAATATTTTGTAATATTGACAATATTTCGGCGTTGAGATCTGGAGAAAATTTGATAGCAAACACACTTACCAATTTCGTTCGTTCAAAAAAGTGTGTATGCTAGGTTGAAAGGACAGAAGAGCCAGGAGCGATTCGCAGGTCTAGGTCATAGAACCTGACAAAAGTTAGGGGCGTGGACCATCCCGCAGTGTTACAGATGTCCTGCATTGGGACACCTGACAGGAAGGTCTTGGAGGCAGCTATGCCTCATGTAGAGTGGGCCTTGACCCCCAAGGGAGAGGGAAGGCCCGAAGACTCATAGGCTAGAGTGATGGCACCCACGATCCAGGGGCTAAGGGTCTGCTTGGAAGCACAGAGACCCCTCTTAGGAGCACCATAGCAAACAAACAACTGGTCCGCCCTTCTCCACACGGCAGCTCTGTGGATGTACGTGTCCAGCACTCGAACTGGACACATACAGTTAAGCTTCTGCTGGTCTGAATCCTGAAAGGGAGGAGGACAAAAGGCCTGGATAGTCTTGATAGTCAGATGATGATCTGAAGACTCTTTGATAGGCTCAAAAGAGGGCCTACAAAGAGCCTCTAGCACCACGGCGAGGTCCCAAGAAGAGACCCGAGGATGTACCGGAGGACTCAGCCTCAGCGCACTGCGGAGAAACCGTGCAACTAGGGGATTCCTACCCACTGAGGAGTCACCCAGAGGGGCGTGGTAGCCCGAAATAGCCGCCACGTAGACCTTCAGGGTGGAGTGGGCTAACCCTTCAGAACCGATCCTGCAGAAACTCCAGCACTGTAACAACTGGGCAGTTAACTGGGTCCTGGGCCACACCCACAACTTCCACAGCTCCGGGCGAGGGTGGAAGATGGTGGTTGAATCCCACACCACGCCTAAATAAGTGGTTCTCTGTAATGGAGACAGCACACTCTTCTTGGCATTCAGCCTCAACCCCAACTCTTTCATGTGAACGAGAATAGCATCTTGATGTTGAACCGCCATCTGCTCTGACTGAGCCAAAATCAACCAATCAATCAAAAAGAACCTGATACTGGTATGCTTTGCCCCTGAAAGCAAATTTTAGAAACTTCCTGTGTCAAGGAAGAATGGAGACATGGAAGTAAGCATCTTTTAGATCTATCATCACAAACCAGTTCTCTGACCTGATTTGTGACACCTCTGAGTCGGAAGAGGTGGGCCGAGAATGGTCTACCCCACGACCTCGATACCTCGGCATGGAGGTCGGGGAAGAATGCCAGGCTCCGGTGAGAAGAAGGTGACTTATTACATAGGAAACGTTCATCTAATGTGCTTCGCTGTGGTTTGGCTGGTTTCTCGGCGGGCCAGTCAGTGTTTAACTTAGCTACCGCACAAGTAACCACCTCCAATAGCTCCTCATACTGTGGCGAATGTGGGGCTTCCTCGACGCTGTCAACATCAACCTCCTCGGAGGAAGATATGCGTAACATCGAGGCCATTCCCATGGGGAAAGAAACCGCAAAGCGGGCTTCCGATTCCTGAGAACGGGCCCCAGATCTACTGGGTGAGGAAGGAGATAGGGGGTCACCCGTTTCCATTCTCTCCAGTAGATCCAGCTGCAAACCCCACGAGTGCAGCTGCCACTCCGCCTCAGCGGAAGCGGGGCCAGACCCGCGAGGAACGCTAGTGAAGACTCCCTCGGTAAAGAGAGCCTTCCGGAAGCGGATAGCACGCAGGGAAAGCCACTCGCAGTGCGGGCAGTTGGCTCCCTCAAGAGCCGACTCTGCGTGATCCGCTCCCAAGCAAACCACGCACATGCTGTGTGTATCCCCGCTTGGGATAATGTGAGCAGGGAGGAACACACCGCTTATAACGTGGCTTGTTTTCTGACTTTTTTGCCTTATCAGACATCGTGTTCTCAAACAAAAGTAGTGCAAACTGGCACTGAAAAACAGAACATGAGAGAGACACACACAGAGCGCTTCGCTGAATGACAGAAGCTGAATGCCGGTACCGGCCCACATGCTTTTAAGCTTCCTGGTCTGTGACGTCACCCGCCCGTGACGTCTCGCCTCTCCATTGGACTGATTACACATGTGATTCAGAGCGTGCTCATGTTGAAGGCATTCCCCATAGCGTTTGATGCAGCTCGAGTTCCTGAAGGGGAACTTAATTTTTGATTAATAATATGCATTATTAAGAACAATATTTAGAATTTTTTTTTTTGCACCCTCAGATTCCTAATTTTCAAATAGTCAAATATTGTCCTATACTAACAAACCATACATCAATGGAAAGCTTTTATATAGTTTATATATACAAACAATTGACCCTTCTGACTGGTTTTGTGGTCCAGGGTCACATATGGGCCAAACTTTCACCATGTATTTTTTGCCGTGGCTTTAGAATTGGAGGGAATTTTCTTTTGGATGACCTGTTTGTATTGAGGTATATGGTTTACATTTGGCTTTTGCTTGGAAAAACACACATAACCTGCTATAGCCATGTATGGCATGCTTGTGGCAGTATGCATCTCAGGCCATCCAACAATGCTATTGGTTGCTTTGTGTCTTCCCTCATTCCCACTGGTAGAGTACTGATTATAAAGTAAAAACAATATTAGCTGGATTATTATTTGTCAGCGTGAAGTGAACTAGAACAGTGGTAAACCATTACTTATAATTCAGCAAACATAAACAACACACTGACAAATATTAATGATTTATTAATGAACTAAAACTGTCTGGTCGTGTTTTACTGTTGGCAGTACTGACTTCTAAGCATTAAAAGGAACAAACCACAATAATAAAGAATATTCTAAACCCATACCTTTGCTTGTTTTTTCATAAAGTTTTATTCAGTAGCCTACACTCTAGTAAAGAATAGTAGGTGCTCTCATTCCCCTTCAGTGTGCATAAAGATTACAACATAAACCACTTAAAACACCACAGTATAATTATTTAGGTGAATAACGGAAGAAATAAATAAATACAAACTTAGCAAAGAAAAACACTAATATAACAAGCAATTTGCCGAAAACAGAAATAAACTACAAACATTTAAACTAAATATTTTCATATGTAGCCTTAGCCACCACAGAATATCTATAAATGTTCAATCATTAATACATGTGATTGTATATTTAAAACAACTGAACTGATTAATAATTTTTTTGTTTTTCTGAAACAAAGCAATGAGGCTGTCACACCCCTGTGGACTGTTTAGTTTGGTTTCTCCCTCTTGTGCCCATATTTGGTTGTTCCTGTTTCCTGTCCTCGTTTAGTCTTCATTAGATTACCTTGTATCACCTGTGCCTTCATTAAGTTCATCGTTATCACCTGTCTTTATAAGTTGCATTCTTTTCAGTGTTTGGTGTCCGGTCTCATCAATGTACGCATGTATTTACCCTCCTCCTGTGGATTTACCTGTTTTGAAATACCTGTGGAATATAATAAAGACTTCACATTTCACCTTCATCTTCCTTCCTTGCATGATATGTGAAAGAGGAAAGTGTAACATGTATATGTTTATTTTTTAACTTCTAAATTTTACATACTGTTAAATCAGACATTGTTGTCCTGCCATGGCACTGCACCAGATGTTGTTTTCTTTCTTCAGTCAGCCTTGTGTCTGGCAGGCTGACGTTGCCTTTTCATCACTTATGGATATTTAAATGTTGTATATTGTGTATAGTGTAAATACTTTTAGACTTTTCTTTTTTATATATATATATATTTAAAATATTTACTATATCATCCCTTCACTTAGGCCCCAATACAGGCTTACGTATCCTTAAATTTTGCATATTGTATATACTGTAAATAGTTTTATACATTTAATGTTAAATAATTATTAAATTGTCCTTCTACTTGGGCCCTATTACAGGCTTGGGGATGTTTAAATATTGTATATTGTACATGGTGTAAATAGTTTTATGCTATTTATAGTTTAAATATTTGTAATATCATCCTTTCACTTAGGACAATACAGGCTTAGGGATGTTGATGGTAGCTATGTGTAATTCTGTGAATACGTCTCATTGTCCTGGCATTGGATTCAGATGGTGCATGACTGCATGTGGATGGTCTTCTGGCAGATCTGGCCTCAGAAGAGTGTGGAGGATGCAGGTAGCCTTAACAGCCTTCTCTGGCATTTCCAAGGTCACTCCCAGCATCTCCTGTACAGCTGCTGTTGTTGCCAGTATACCAAATGTGCACTACACCAATAGTCTGGCCCGGGACAGCCTGTAGTTGTACAGCCTTTTCTCTTGCGATGTTTAACAAAGTCCTGTACGGGTCCTGTTCGGTAAAGCTGCACTCATCCTGCACCCACAGTACTCAAAAAAATACTGGACCCTTTATCTGACAGCAGCACATGTAATTCCGTACCTCACATGTCTGACGTAAAGACTGCGACCCGAACCAAACCCGAAAAATAAACCCTATTTTGAACAAATGTGCACAAATCACACCATAAGCTATATAGATGCTAGGAAGTTTCCACACATTCAGTATTCTTCCATTTGTAAAAACATTTATTTTCACCAGATATTCTGTGGTGGATGTGCTGAAGTGATGTGGCGTTAATACAGTGTGTTTATTATGTTTATGTTATTATTATTATGTTTATTTATTATGTTCCTGTTTATGTATGTTTCCTTAATTCCTTTGTCCATTCTCATATATATTTTGCGAGGTTGTTTTGCTGTGATTTTTCCAGAGCATTTCATGCCAGATTTACAATTAAAGTCAGTTTTGTTATTTTGCTTGCGTTAGTCGCTGCTTTACATTATGTCAGGTGAATGTGCTGTGACACTCTTTAAGACACAGCACAACTAAGTGCAATAATATAACCAGTGCAATGCTATTGGTATACTGCATATGTGTTTATTATAAATGTATTATAGTACATTATAAAAATACGTAAATATTCTTAATATAGAAATGTATATACTAAAACAAATTATATGTAACTACTGACATTTAAACATCCCTAAGCCTGTATTAAGTTCTAAGTGAAAGGATGATATAATAAATATTTAAAATATAAATAGCATAAAACTATTTACACTGTTAAATAAACAATATTTAAACATCCCCAAGCCTGTAATAGGGCCTAAGTAGAAGGGCGATTTAATAATTATTTTAAATATAAAATGTATAAAACTATTTACAGTATATACAATATGCAAAATTTAAGCATACCTAAGCCTGTATTGGGGCTAAGTATTTACACTCTTGTGAAGTCAATGAATCCAGTGTGCACAGGTTGACAAGTAAGTTTTCCAGCTTGATGTCGCAATTAGGGATGGGCGATATCTTATCGTTTGTGATATACCAGTAAATTTTTTCCCCATGACAAGAATGACATAATATCGATAAAGTCTAGTTTTTGACATATTTCTGTGTGCGACAGTTCAGAGTGACATGCTAAAGGCAGACGTTAAACTTCTATATTGCTAAATGAGGAGCTCCAATCTGGAACTGGTTTGGTCAAAACGGTGCAGTGTGACAAAAATCGGTGTGAGCCTTGAATATCGTTAAATGTACTAGTAGCATGTGTGCGATGCAGTTTTGCATGTGTATAAACCTGTTTACAAACCTGTTGTCCAACAAAAATATTTACTGGCATGTTTTTTCTCCAAATTAACACCATAACATATAATTTATAATATAATTAATATATATACGAGAGTAAATATTGTGATTTCAGGGAAATTTGACACATCTAATTGATGAAACAAGATGTTAACAGAGTTTTTGTTTACTGACCAAAAGAGAGAAGCACATCATCGTTAATTCAATGGTAAGGAACGAATGTAATATTACCCTAATTAAAGTCAAATAAATATTCGTTTTTAATGTCTGTAAAACATAAAATTCCAGTTTAAAATCCAGTATTTTGTTGAAGTCATTGTTATTTGGTGCTTTAATAAACATTAGAAGTACCATAACCCAGATTTTATCTTACATATTATTAAACAAGAAAAAATTTAGCATATTAAAGGATAATTCAATCTAATTTAATGCTCCTTATGATGGTTAAATGTGCTTTTACGATTAAACAATAGTTTAAAACAAGACATGGTTTGTAGTGATTATTGAGGTCCACATCCATCCGTCTTCCATGCCGCTTACTACAGGACGCGGGAGTGCTGACGTACAGCAGCGGTATCGGAGTGAAGAGGTTAGGAGAACGTTCTGAGAACTTTCAGAGAACTTTCAGGGAACCTTCTAGGAACATAAATAGAACGTTCCTGTAGGTTAGGGGAATGTTCCGGGAACGTTCTTGGAACTTTCCAGTAGGTTTCCAGAATGTTCCCCTAATCGCTCCCCTTCCTAGGGTTTCTAAGTAGCGGCCTCTTTGAGCTCTTACCCACAGTGCTGTCTCCCCTGCTAGGGTTGTAAGTAGACAGTCCACTCTTTGTGGACAGGTTAATCTCAGCTGGTTCCCTTCTGGTAGCCTTCTTAGGCACATTGACTAAATACCCTTTTGTTAACTCTGTGATTGCTCCCCTTCCTAGGGTTTTTAAGTGGTGCCCCTGCCTAGATGGTGCTATCTCCCCTGTTAGGGTTGTAAGTAGATGGCCCCAAGAAGGTCTACCTGGGCTAACTGGAGTCATGCGTGGGAACCACGGTGGGTGAGTACGACCCTGTTATGTGTCTAGCCTCTTCTTCTGTATTTCTGGGACTTGTCCGTTGCGTTTCTCATTCTGTTAGGTAGGTCCTCTTCGAGCACCTCCCTCTGGTCTTTGACTATGGTTATGGCCTGCTTGTCTAATTGGATCGCCTTCGTCATATCCACCTCGAAACGATCATGGCCATTCCTGGCCTTCAGGTCCCCACTACAGCACTACATCTAGGGCTTCGGTCCTCCTACCAGGTAAGCTCTTTGGGAAATTATTTTTCGCAGGATGCTCCTGGACACCCCTGGCTGGACACGCATGCCTTAGAGGCCACCTGACTGAGACACTCCGTCTGTGTCCTGCCCTGAGGGGCTTCCTGTTTCAGGGTATCCACCCAATCATCATACAGACCTATTCTCATACCATCTTGGTGATTTAGTGAGTCGCCCCTGTGAGGAGTGGGCTTGACCACGCTATTTTTCACCATCGTATGAGTGGAAGGTGTTTCTGCGGGAACCCTTCTGAGTGCTCTGAGGAGCATTGGCTACGGTCTAGGCCCTTGTTCATGAGGTTCTGCGGGCTTTGCTACAATGGGGCCTACGCTTTCTATCAAGTTAGTAAGCACAGGTCTGCTTAGGTTGGTAGTGGCTCTTGCCCCCTCAACACAGCCTGAGGGCTGGGGACACTGCTGCTCTCTATGCAGCCATACAGTATTGATGGATTCATCTCTGCTGTGATATCTGGTATCCTGTGATCAGATCACATCTAAGGCCTCTTTGACAGGGCATGACAATGCTCCCCTCGCTGCGGGAGGGTTTTCTTAGAGCTTGTCACCCCTGGGTGGATCAGGTATTCCTTCTGTCTCTCGGGAGTTAGAAGCCTGTCCCAATGCACTAACCTCTCACGCTGGTTAAGTGTATCGGCTCCATGGCAGTATTATCAGACAGCTAGCTGCGGCTAACTGTTTGTTTGGAGTAGCGATGCTCCCCTCACCTTGAGGGTCTGCTCTGAGCATTGCCCCAACTGGGCAACTGAGGTTCGCCCTTACTGCCTTCCCCTTGGAGCCTTGTTTGAAATGCCTGCAGAGCTCCCCTCATTCTGAGGGTCATCTACTAGCACACCATTTCCAGGCGGTATTTCTAAAATCCATTTTTATGGTAAGGCCCACACAAACCCTTGGGCGCTTTCTTAAATCCATGTATATGGTAAGTGCACACGTGAACCATGGGGCACTTTTCTAAAATCCACATTGTGGTATGGAATGCACCGGAGTTCTGCGTCCATTCTAAAATCCTTTACGGTAGGGATTCACACATTCATGGCCCGTACCCTTTCTTGAGTTGGTTAAAACCCCGGCCACCTTGGGTCCCACTCCTTGTGAGCATCTGCCAGGCTAATGTAACAGTAATACTTGCGCTAGTTTATGCGCACCCTCTATGATATGGGTTCATGCTCAAACTCGTGCCCATTCTCTGAGTTGGTTGTTCCCAGACACCTTGGATACCACTCTGCTTACACATCCTGAGCAGGTTGTTGCTACCTATGTTCTGTAGGACGGTTTCTGAGGGAACCTATGCAGAGCCCACGGTAGCCCTTCTGTGTGACAGGCCAAACCTAGGTGAAACCCTAGGCATTCAGCCATATCCCCTTAAAGGAATATCTTCTAATTCCAAGCTTTGAGCTCTACCCCGGGTCCAGCATATCCGACCCCTTTCAGGTAAGTCTTGGGTATGCAGCTCAGGCTTTTTGGCCGAAGGGGATAATGTCACTGACAGCCGTCACTACGTCTCAGGGGCAACTCCCTTAAGCTTAAGGCAGTTGGTACTTAGTGCTCGCCTCTATGATGGCATGCACTCCCCTCAGCATGGCAGCATGGGTATAACCATTCCCCATAGCGACCCCTAGAGGACGAAGTTCGAGTTCCTCGAAAGGGAACATCTCAGGTTACGTATGTAACCCTGGTTCCCTGAGAAGGGAACGAGACACTGCGTCCTCTAGTCTCGTCGCCATGCTGCGGACGTAAGCTTCAGACGAAGAAGCGAATGTTGTGTTCTACCGGTGTCCTTTTATACTGTGGTTGCACCAGTAGTGACACACCGGCAGCGACGAGTCGCACTGGAAGTGACGTCATAGGCTGTCGCCAGCCAACACTTTTGTCTTTTTTGCATATAGGCTTCAGACACGGGTCACGGAGATGGCGTTCCCCATAGCGACCCCTAGAGGACGCAGTTCGAGTTCCCTTCTCAGGGAACCAGGGTGACATACTTAACCTGAGACGTTTTTTTTGTGTTTAATCTAGATCAGGGGTCGCCAACTTGCGGAATCCTTCACGGTCCGAATGCGTCCATGCAGACCGTGAAGGCTTTTGACATAATGAAATAAATAAATACCGAACGCTAATTTCTAATAAAGCAAATTTATATCAAGCACATCAAGTTCAGCTCAGTAGAGCCGGTTGGGTGCAGTTGTGCATGCTGTGATGAGAGCAGAGAGCGGTGCACTGTGTGAAGTCAGGTCAAACTTTCAGTATAAGAACAATACTATCACATAAAAACCTATTAAAACTATTTTATGCTATAGAAAAAAATATGTAGGCTAATTTGGCAATATTAACTTTGTTTACATGCACCCTCATAATGCAATTAAATAGGGATTTTGGCAATACTGCAACTTGACCTCATCTACCACTGCTTTCTCTCCCTCTTTCTTTCTTTCTTTCTCTAAGGTAACATTTACATACATGCTGAGTACATTTAACTGTAATGTTTTATCATTACTTCATTCATTTGGTAACCAATTCAGCCGTGACCATAATGAAATGCTGTTATTAAATAATTGCAGTTATAAATTATGTTCCACTTAGTGTTGACTCAACATTAACATTTAAGTGGTACCTGTTGCAATACAATATAGACACTAAATAGCAACGCTCTCACACATATTTTGCTGTTCTAAAGCCCAAAACACACTGCACAATTTTTGCCTGTCACAGATGAAAGATTGGCATTGATGTTTGAACATTAATGTGTGTTGGCAATGTATGTACAAATCTACCCTATAATGATAAAAATTCATGCAGTGGATCTGTAAAATAATATCCCCTTTTTCAAATCGAGCAATTCTCAGATGACCGTCTGTGTGGCGTCACACCAACAGAGGACACTCCCACCATAGTTGATTGACATGAGCGTCTTACCTCAGATCAGCTGTCACAGTCCGACCTCCACTGTTTTGATGCCAGAGCAGGGATGTAAATTAGACAAGAATATCTCAGATTGAGCGATTGAGGTGTTGTGCTGCTGGATGTAATAATGAACATAGTGGTCGTCATTTACTCCTGACATCTGAGCCGCTGAAGATGCATTTGTTTGTGAAGGGAATGCGCCTCCCAATCTACATAAACGCGTCTATGTTCGCGCAAATCAGAGCTCACTTGCATTTAAAGGAACAATCCCTCAGAAAGGGTTGATTTTTGCAGAGTTCATTTTGATGAGGTACAAAGGGTGTTGTTGTACACAACCATTGAGAATTTTTAACCAAAGTATATTATAGACTTTTCATTAAAACCTTAAAGAATCATATCAACTTGTGGAAAATGGGCATCCAATGACCCCTTTTAGAAAAATGAGAATATTAAACCATTAAATAACATTATTTTTAAAGGACTCTAATCAAATACCTAATGCCTTAAAAGCTGGATCTTGTTTTCAGATGCCCCAGGGTTACATTTAAATTTGAAAAAATGTGAGATTTTGACTATTCATGATAATACACTAAATTTAATTTACAACGTTCTAATCAAAAAGGAAATCACATACTTGGGAATAACTATTACAAAAATTTCAGGGATAGGGAAAATAATGTTGTATAAGAAAATTAAAAAATATTGAATAGCTGGTTACAAAGAAGTATTTAAATTTTTGGGAGAATATTATTAACAATAATGGAAGGGATATCAATATTAATTTACCCAGCATATTCATTAGTGGCACCAGACAGGTGTATTAAGCAAATAAACCAAATTCATTAGGATTTTATTTGGAACAAAAAGCAACATTTGTTTTGGAAAGGTGATATGGTAAAGTTAACGGAGGAAAGAGGGTTGAATGTTATTAATTTTGGAGCAATGAATGGAGTTATTACAGTAAAGTGGTTACAAATGTTTGCAAGAGATGAACAGTCTTTATGGTTTAGTATGCTTTTTCATCTTTTCCAAAAAGTTGGAGGAATTTCTTTTCTTTTAAGATGTGATTTTGACTCAGTAAAAAATCTGCTTTTCATGCACAGGTGTTACTATATTGGAAAATGTTGTACAAGCACAATTTTACTCCCCATAATGTTATAATCTGGAATAACAGATGTATTTTACATAAGAGGAAATCCTTGTTTTATAAAGACTGTAATGTAATCCATTTAATGGATGAAGATGGTAATATATTAGGACAATTTTAAGATAAAATTTAATTCGGATTGTTCATATAGACAATATTCTTTCGTTGTCAAAGCTATTCCTGTAGCTTTGAAGAACTTAATTAAAGGTATAGTACAATATTCTTCTGTAACACCTACCCTGGTTAATTTGTTTATTAACAGTTATAAGTTCTTGGATGTTACATGTAATAATAAGGTTTTGAGATCACTAATTACAAAGAAATATTTCCCTCTGACACTATTAAAGTTAGAATTAGATGGAAGTTAGAATTAGGTAGCAAGGTCATTTCCCTTGCTACCTAAAATGAAAGAAGTACACTTCAAAAAAATCAATGACATTTACCCATGTAATGAATTTCTTAGAATGAGATTTAATTTAATAATAAAAAGGTATAAAACTATTTACAGTGTACACAATATGTAAACATCCGTTAGCCAGTAAAAGGCCTGAGCAGAGGGAAGTTATGATAAATATTTGAAGTATAAAATGTATAAAACTATGTACAATATACAATCTTTAAACATCCTTAAGCCTAAATAAAAGGATGATTTTAAAAACTTTTTAAATATAAAATGTATAAAGCTATTTACAGTATATACAATATACAATACTTAAAGAATCCTGTGCTCTGGATGTGTAACGAGGACGCTGAGGCGGCGTTTGAATCCAATTGCGGAAGTTTATTACAAATGACAGCACACATAAACGTGGAAACAGGCAGAGGGTCGATTACCAGAAAAGCAGTCCAACAGCATACAACACATAAACGTAATCCAAGCAGCAGAGAGATAAAGCAGGCAGTGGGTCAAATACCGTGAAGTCAGTCCAGAAACAGCAAACAATCCAATAGGGGTAATCCGTAAACTCAAGAGTCCATAAACAAAGCAAGGTAGCAACAGGTAATCCAACAGAGTAAATATAGAAACGCTCGGTAAGGCAGGTGAAACTGGCAATACTTCGCAAAGTATAGAGCACATGGTCAGTCTTTAAATAGTGTCAAACAGGAAGTAACAGTAGAAGCAGCAGAGGGAGCATGCAGGCAGTCCTAGGGTGAGGGCTCCCTCTGCTGGCTTGGCGTTACAGGATGATGCTGCAGACAAGCTAAAAATGATGCATTCTTCGCCAAAAAAAAAAAAGGAGAAATTTGTTCATTACCTTAAACTTCACACATGCTATCTTTTATCATTTGGTCTTTGCCAGACATTTCACCTTGTGACACAGCAAATACAGACTGATTGTTGCATAAGCGGTATAAGTCACATCAAACAGGAGCACTCCCAGTGAAAACACCATTGTCATGATATTCTGGAGGCATGTATGGTCTTGTGTCTGGAGGAAAGAAATTGTGTTTAATGTTTATAACACAAGCATGTTGATCTGAGTGAGCTACTCAAGCAAACCGGTGTGTAATACTTACCACAGAAGACTTGTAAGCTGAATTCTTCTTGATTGAGTTCCCTACACCCAAAGTCAATGAATTTGATCAGGATTTCCAGCTTGATGTTGCGATGGAAAATGCCACGATAACAGCAAAACTTAGCTGCATAAATGACGTGCCACATAATGTTTTGTGCTGTCTGAGGACACTGCCACTGCATTTCAGAAATGTTTTCATATCCATGCTTGGCATGGAGCACTTCATGACTATGAGGTAGAAGTCTGGTTCGTCCTGCCAGCCTAGCAATTTAATTATATGCTGACTGTTGCATTTTCTATTGACAGTGACTGCCAACGCAATCTCTAAAGGGGGAGGGTTTGAGATGAAAAAGCATAAAAAGAAAGAAAATGTGATAATTAGATTAAGGTAGTTTCCCATTTAAGGGCCTAAAAATTGTTTGTCAAAGGCGGTTTGCCTATTAAAGGGTTCATCGGATGCCCATTTTCCACAAGTTGATATGATTTTTTAGGGTTTTAATGAAAAGTCTCTAATATACTTTGATTAAAAATTCTCAATTGTTTTGTAAAACAAAACCCTTTTTACCTTGTCAAAATGAGCTCTGCAAAAATCATCTCATTCTAAGGGGTTGTTCCTTTAAATGCAAATGAGCTCTGCTCACCCCGCCCCTCTCTTCTCTCGTGGAATGACGAGTTTGTTTATTTTAGACACATTTAGCCGCGTTTAGCCGCTAAAATTCCTAACTACCACGTTATAAGGAAAGGCGATGGCAAAGATTCATAAAAAAAAGGCTTATACTCACTTCTGCTGTAAGTGAAGCTGGATCACAAATGATTCACGCGAACATAGACGGATATATGTAGATCAGGAGGCGCATTCCCTTCACAAACAAATGTAACATTAATCCACTGCATCTTCAGTGGCTCAGATGTCAGGAGTAAATGACGACCACTATGTTCATTATTACATCCAGCAACACAACACCTCAATCGCTCAATCGGAGATATTCTTGTCTAACTTACATCCCTGCTTTGGCATCAAAACAATTAAAGTTACTGAACTGTGACAGCTGGTCTGAGGTAAATGTCAATGTCGCTCATGTCAATCAACTATCGTGGGAGCGGCTCGATTTGAAAAAGGGGATATTATTTTTACAGATTAATTAAAAACCACTGCATGGATTTTTATCATTATAGGGTAGATTTGTACATACACTGCCAACACACATTAATGTTCAAACAACACGAAAAAGTGAACTTTGCATCCGATGACCCCTTTAAAAATAATTTTTGTCTATGATTAAACATTAATATAAGATAAGATGTTATTAATTGATTGAAAGGGAAGGGAATTGAGAGCACAGCATACAATGGTGAGATTTACGACAATTCACAGCCACCTAATTAACAAAACAAATAATTAACAAATAACGTGCACAGATGTGATTTCATTCCAGTCATAAATCCTGTAGAACAGACGTTTTGGGAAATTAAATTCCAAGCAGTAATTTAAAACCTAGTAAAGCATGTTTATAGTCAGTCTGACAGTTTAAACAGGTTGAGTTCTCTAAATAGTGAACATAAGATACATTAAAAGGACTCGAAGAACCCAAGAATTGTAAGTCAAATAAAAACATACCTTACACACTAAGCCAAATCCTCCTTTACCCAGTCTGTCACTGAATTTGTATTTCCAGAACATGTGATCTGTTTAAAGAGAAGTAAATGTACATGACATTAAGTAAAATTGCATTGTTTTATTTGTTGGAACAAACTGCAACAAAGCTACAGTAAATGGTCATTAAAATGATTTAAAAAAAAATAAATGTTACAGCTGTTTTGCATTATGGCAATTAACTTACCTTTATTCAGCTCTTAATCAGTGACAACATCTACTTTTGTCCCTGTCTGCTGCTGGACTCACTGCAGAGTCAATAACGCAGTCTATTTTGGGACTGACTCCACAGGCATTGTCTCCGTCTACTTTGGGACTCACTGCACAGGCAATGTCCCTGTCATTATGACACAGAACACAGTTTAAAATAGAATAACTGGCTGTGGGATTGTTTTTAAAGAAACAGGAGAACTTAACATGTTTCCTGAATATCTGCACAAATATTATGGTTTTATTATGCTTTATAAAAAAAAAGAAGAAGCATAAAATACCATAACGTAGTCATATTATCTTATCCTAAGTATGTCTCCGGTATGTTCCTTTTCCCACTACAGGTATCTGAAACCTCTCTCCTCCTTCTTGTTTTCTTTTCAAATCTTGCCTCACTACCACCAACTACCTCACCAACCACAACAGGCATCTCACCAACCTGATGAGCACGGTTCTAAGCTTGGGGTTTTTTTCTATAGAAAACACATTTGTTTCCTTAATTGACCCATTATTACACGGCTGTACTGTTAACACCATACTTTGTTACATACTATGTTTCATTTGTTCTGATTTATCCACAAGATTCTCTCACCTCAACTGGTGTGACTGTTACTGTCAATGCATTACTTATGATCAACTGAGACAATTCAAGTGTTTGTATTTCTGTTTTTTTCTTTTTTAAATTGCTGATTGTTTTTTTTTCTTGGTGTTAAACAAATCATTAAAACCATAAAATAAAACAAAATCAACAGTATTAGTAGGAGAGTTAAAAAAAAAAAAAAAGTAGTTTTTTAAACTACTTTCAGAAAATGAATAAAAAAATAACAATGACATTACAATAAATAATAAAAACAACTATAACATTACACTGTAGTGCAAAACAATAAACTGTAATCCAACATAAAAGTTTTTGTTTACATAATATATGAGGGTGTGCTGTGTATATTTATTATATATATTTAAATGCAAACACATGCATATGTATATATTTGAGAAAAATATGCATGTTTATATATTAAATATATTTCTATATAATATAAAATTTAATAATATAAATATATATACACATGTATATATTTTCAAACTGTATACTCTATCTGTGTGTATTTATATGTGCATAATAAATAAACATAGTACACACACATATAGCATGTAAACAAAAATGCGATTAACCGCGATTAATTGTTGGACAGCACTATTTTGTTCAGAAAATTGTCACTTAGTGACGGGAATTAAAAGACGTTACTTCTACAAATATAACATTACATTCAGAACATTGTAACCTAGTGACAAGAATTACAAAACATTACTTCTAAAAACAATAACGTTCAGAACATTGTGACTCATTGTCACTCAATGTAACTTTTGTCATTAATTAAACTCCATGCACTAAAATGTAAGCCCTTGGTTCCTAACAAAGTCTCTGGTGTTTTAAACTGTCCTGTTTTGTAGCACTGGATGCTCACACCTTTTGCAGACTTCACATTCTCTTGTTGATGCTAATTTACCCTTACTGATGAAGTGCCTCATTACAGCATTCACCTCCACTTTTGTCCATGGTCTTCTGAGTGTCTGCTTTCTTCTGCTAGAGACTAAAAACAAACAAGATGATAAATTGTTAGCATCACTGACTACCATTTTTAAGTTAAGTTGCCTTTTAACCAGAACTGTTTCCCTGGTTGATACAAAGATTTGTTTAATTAAGTAATGTTTACTTAAACTGAGCATGACTGTGTTTGTATTTAAGCCAACTCAAAATTAAACGGGATTGTATACCCATATGGCTACTTCAAATGTGAAACCATTTGACTTGCATAATTATACCTATTAAACCGTGTTGAGAACTAGGAAATTAGTTTTAAGTTTTTTTTTTCTTTAATCTAGGTCAGAGGTTGCCAACTGGCAGACTCCGGTCCGAATCCGGACCATGAGATGCATCCATGCGGACCGTGAAGGCTTTTACATAATGAAATAAATACCAAATGCTAATTTCTAATAAATCAAATTTATGTCAAGCACATCAAGCACTGCGCTGCGTGAAGACAAATTAAACTTTTAGTGAGTGAAAAACAATGCCATTTTCAAAAATTAGGAATGTTGACAGGTCCTTGAAAAGTCTTAAATGATACAAGAACGTTTTAATTATGATTTCGGGAGGTCTTAAACATGGGGACTGAAAGACAAGAACTGCTATTAAACTAAAAAAGGATATTTATTGAATAAATATGAGCGCTGCATGTTTCAATGGGCTGCTTTTTGTACTGCCGTTCCAAAAGCACCACCTGCTGGAAGAGAATAATTTTCCAATTTCAATCAGCCCATATGTTTGCTGTGGTCAAAGACAATGTGAAAATCAGCCCGTGTTTTTAAGAAGCAAACACGCAGAGTTGTAAATGTGAAATACAAGTTCTGGCACCTAACTCTAAATGGCGCAGTCTGATTGGTCTAAATCAATCTGACATAATGACAACGTTAACACATGGCACAGCTGATGCAAGATGGCGCCTTAGAGTGAACACGCGTTTTTTACGAGCTGCGCAGTAGTCTCAGTTATTCATACCAATTTCTATTTCATTTAAACAGAGGAGTAACGCAATTACAAGCTCTATATTGACAGAATGAGTTTAAATAACTATTTTAACAAA
>NW_026129899.1:0-31582 GCF_022985175.1 Labeo rohita | reverse complement strand
TCTTTTCTCAGTGAGAAAACAAGCTAGTTCATGATGTTTCAAGAATGATGCTGACCCACATTAAAAATGTTTCACATGCATGAAAGGACTGTTATTTTCAGTGCAGAAAGACTCTGCTTGATGTGTTAGAAGTTTTTTGCATATGAAATTTAGTTAGAGCCTCAGTGCATAAAACGCTTAATTAGACCCTTCTTCTAACGCCAATACTGATTTTAGGCAACTCAGCTCCTGAAACCAAGGCATGCTTGGAAACGATCTAAAACGTCTTTTCTCAGTCAGAAAACTCTAGTTCATGAAGTTTCATGAAGAAAGCTGACCCACATTAAAAATGTTTCACATAAATGAAAGGAATGTTATTCACAATGCAGAAAGACACTTCTTGATGTGTTAGAAGTTTTTTGCATATGAAATTTAGTTAGAGACTCAATTCATAAAACGCTTAGTTAAAGCCTTCTAGGAACGCCAATACTGATTTTAGGCAACTCAGCTCATGGAATCAAGGAATGCTTGGAAACGCTCTAAAACATCTTTTCTCAGTCAGAAAACGCTAGTTCATGCAGTTTCATGAAAAAAGCTGACCCACATTAAAAATGTTTCACATGCATGAAAGGAACTTTATTTACAATACAAAAAGACACTTCTTGATGTGTTAGACGTTTTTTGCATATGGAATTTAGTTAGAGCCTCAGTTCATAAAATGCTTAGTTAGGGCCTTCTAGGAACGCCAATAATGTTTTTCTTCATATAAGCTCATGAAACCAAGAAATGCTTGGAAACGCTCTAAAACGTCTTTTCTCAGTCTGAAAACGCTAGTTCATGCAGTTTCATGAAAAAAGCTGACCCACATTAAAATTGTTTCACATGCATGAAAAGAATGTTATTTACAATGCAGAAAGACACTTCTTGATGTGTTAGAAGACTTCTGCATATCATATTTAGTTAGAGCCTCAGTTCATAAAACGCTTAGTTAGAGCCTTCTAGGAACGCCAATAATGTTTTTAGGCATCTCAACTCATGAAACCAAGGCATGCTTGAAAACGCTCTAAAACGTCTTTTCTCAGTGAGAAAACGCTAGTTCATGAAGTTTCATGAAAAAAGCTGACCCACATTAAAAATGTTTCACATGCATGAAAGAAATGTTATTTACAATCCAGAAAGACACTTCTTGATGTGTTATACTTTTATGTATATCATATTTAGTTAGAGCCTCAGTTCATAAAACTCTCAATTAGGGCCTTCTAGGATCGCCAATACTGATTTTAGGCATCTCAGCTCGTGAAATCAAGGAATGCTTGGAAACGCTCTAAAACGTCTTTTCGCAGTCAGAAAAGGCTCATTTGTGCAGTTTCATGAAAAAGCTGACCCACATTAAAAATGTTTCACATGCATGAAAGGAATGTTATTTACAATGCAGAAAGACACTTCTTGATATGTTAAAAAATTTTTGTATATCATATTTAGTTAGAGCCTCAGATAATAAAACGCTCAGTTAGAGCCTTCTAGGAACGCCAATACTGATTTTAGGCATCTCAGCTCGTGAATTCAAGGAATGCTTGGAAACGCTCTAAAACGTCTTTTCACAGTCAGAAAAGTCTAGTTTGGGCAGTTTCATGAAAAATGCTGACCCACATTAAAAATGTTTCACATGCATGAAAGGAATGTGATTTAAAATGCAGAAAGACACTTCTTGATGTGTTAGAAATTTTTTGCATATGAAATTTAGTTAGAGCCTCAGTTCATAAAACGCTCAGTTAGAGCCTTCTAGGAACGCCAATACTGATTTTAGTCATCTCAGTTCGTGAAACCAAGGCGTGCTTGGAAACGCTCTAAAACGTCTTTTCACAGTCAGAAAAGTCTAGTTTGGGCAGTTTCATGAAAAAGCTGACCCACATTAAAAATGTTTCACATGCATGAAAGGGATGTGATTTATTTATTTTTTATTTTATTTTATTTTTTTTTATTAGAATATGCAAGATGTACATAAATTGGGATCTCAAACAGGGATAAATAAACCAACAAAATAAATAAACAAACAAACAAACAGAAAAAAAAAAAAAAAAAACAGACAGGCAATACAAAATCAATAGTTCAGGAACTGTCAGATGTGTGCATTTGTGTGTGTGTGTGTGTGTGTGTGTGTGTGTGTTTGCATATAAAGATAACTGGGTGGATATGTCACAGTACATGAAGCACACAGAAACAATAGATGACAATATAGTAATGATAATAAGATAACCGGAGGATAAATCAGAACAGTAGTAATAGTAATGATAACAAAATTATTAGTAATAATATTAATGATAGTAATGAGGAGGTGAGGGGGGTTTTTTGGGAATCAGGAAGAGGACTAACAATAATAATAATAAAAATAATAACAATAATAATAATCATTATTATTAGAAGAGAGGGAAAGAGCAGGAAGAAGAAGAAAGAAAAAAAAATAAATAAATAAAATAAAAAAAAAAGAGAGAGAGAGAAAGAGAAAAAAGAAAGAGGAACAGACAGTAGAAAAAGATGTCTAAGAAGATGAAGGGAAGAGAAAAGAAATAGAGACAAGACGCAGAGGAAAGTAATAATAATAATAATAATAATAATAATAACAATAACAATAATAATAATAATAATAATAATAATAATAATAATAATAATAAAGTACAAACAAAAACAAAATAACAATATTAATATTAATAATAATCATCATCAAAATAACAATAATAATAATAACAACAATAATAATAATTATCATCACTATTACCATTATCACCATAGTGATAATAAGACTGAAAGAGGTAAAACAACACCAATAATTATGTGAGTATATGAGGAGGAGGTGGAAGTTATATAATCAGCCTTGAAATGCAGTGTGTGTCAGTTGCTTTGTGATGCATTAAAAAGGTATGACGTTCGGCACGGATCAGTCCAGTGTAATGCCCAGGCTGCCATGCCCACGTCTCCCTTACCCTGTGAATGAAGCCTTTTTTTTTTTTTTTTTTTTTTTTTTTTTTTTTCCTTTTTTTTTTTTTTCCTTTTTCTTTTTTTTTTTTTTCCTCTTTCAATCTGTTTATTTATTTATTATTATTATTTTTTTTTTTTTCTCCTCCCCTTCTTTTCTCCTTCTCTTTCCTCCTCTTCCCTTCATCCAATCTGTTTTTTTCCTTCTTTTTTCTTTTTTTTTTTTTTTTCTATTTAAAAAAGGACATAAATTGAGAGAAACAGCAAAAAATAGAATGGATAGAGTAAATAGAACAAGAGAAATAAAGCGGTACGTAAAGATTTTTTTCTTTCTTTTCTCCCCCTCCCCCTCCTCCCCCTTTTTGGATGTTTAATTTGATGAAGTACTAGACACAGTTTCCAACTCTTCCTATCCCCCTCGCCCCCCCACCTCTTGTTCACATACTAATGAAGATGTTGTTGGGGAATGACTCCAGACAAAGAGGATCTTCAATAGAGATGTATTCTGTTAATAAGTTTTTCCAGGATGAAATGCAAATGGTATTTCTTGATTTCCAGTTCATGAGGATAGTTTTCTTGGCGATAGTTAGAAACACCAGTAGTAATTGACCATTTGAATTATTTATATCTATTGTGGATATGTCACCTAATATGCAGAGGGAGGGAGACAGTGGGATGTGACATCCCATAAAGTTTGAGAGTGAGTTGGTGACCTTTTCCCAGAATGTTTTAATCGAAGTGCAGTGCCATAGGGCGTGAAGATAAGTGTCAGGTGTGTTTTGTGTGCAATGTGAACATGTCTCTGAGGTGAAACCCATTTTAAATAATTTCTGCCCAGTTAGATGTGTTCTGTGGAGTACTTTATACTGTATGAGTTGTAAGTTAGCATTTCTAGTCATGGAATATATGTTTTTGCAAATTTGAGTCCAAAAATCAGCATTGGGAGTAATGGATAAGTCTGATTCCCATTTGATGGTTGGTAGAACTAATGTGTTGTCTGATTTTGATATCATTTTGTATATTTTGGAGAGTAATTTTTTGGAGGAAGATATATTAATAAACTCGGAAATTTTAGGGGGTAGGTCTAGATTAATTGGTTGGTTAAGTAATTTTGATTTAATTGACGATTTGATTTGTAAATATTCCAAGAAGCAATTACTCCCAATGCTGTATGTCTGGGCTATATGGGAAAATGTTGCCAGGTTGTTATTATTAATAATATGCTGTAATTGTGTGATTCCCTTATCTGCCCATGTGCGAAAGTTGAGTGGCTTCTTGTTAGCTAAAAAATCAAGGTTATTCCAAATTGGGGTGTATTTACATGGTATGAGTGGGGAGTTTGTGATCTGATGGAACTTCCACCAGGCTGTCAGAGTTGTTTCTATTGTTGGCATTTTAAAACAGTGATGTTTTTGGATTGTTTGACTGTGAAAAGGTAATTCTGAGATGTTAATGTCTTTGCAGATTGATTGTTCAATATCTTGCCATGTGTAATCTGATGAGTTAGGTTGAATCCATTTGTATATGTTTTGGAGTTGATTTGCCAGAAAATAATTGTAAAAATGTGGTGCTTCTAATCCACCTTGTGATTTAGGTTTCTGTAGGGTAGTTAATTTGATTCTTGGGGTCTTGTTTTCCCAGTAGAATTTTGTGATAATTGAATCTAGAGATTTAAACCAGATACGAGTGGGCTGTGTTGGAATCATTGAAAATAGGTAGTTTATTTTTGGGAGTATAGACATTTTTGTTGCTGATATTCTGCCCATGATTGATAATGGTAATTTTATCCAACGTTGAAGATCGTCATCTATTTTTTTAAGTAATGGGGTATAGTTGAGTGCAAACAACTCTGACACCTTGGCGGAAATATTGATACCCAAATATGTAATATAATTGGTGCACAAAGGGATTTGTGATGTTTGGGGTGTCACATCCACACTCGTGGAATTTAATGGAAGAATAGCCGATTTATTCCAGTTAATTGAATATTCAGAAATATTAGAAAAGGTATTCATGAGTTGTATTGTTTCTTGTAATGATTTTTGGGGGTTTTGTAAGTATAATAATATATCATCAGCGTAGAGACTTATTTTATGGTGTATGTTTAATGTTTGAATTCCTTTGATGTAGTTGTTTAGACGGATAGCTGCTGCAAGTGGTTCGATGAATATGGTGAATAGAGATAGAGAGAGTGGGCATCCTTGTCTAGTTCCCCGGTGTAGAGTGAAGCTGCGTGATGTTAGTCCGTTAGTAATGACAGTGGCTGAGGGTGATGTGTAGAGAATTTTAATCCAGTTAATGAATGACTCCCCAAAACCAAACCTCTCTAATGTGGAAAACAGGAATTTCCAGTTTACTTTGTCACATGCTTTTTCCACATCAAGGGTGACTATGATAGATTTGTTTTTCTTTATTGATGAGTGTTGAATTAGGTTTATGAGTCTGTGTGTGTTGTTTGATGCTTGTCTACCTTTAATGAAACCGGTTTGATCGGGATGGATTATAGTTGGCATGATTTTTTCTATTCTATGGGAGAGAGCTTTAGCAATTATTTTAGTGTCTACGTTAATTAGTGAGATTGGGCGATAGCTTGACGGTAATGTTGGATCTTTATTGGGTTTGAGGAGGAGTGCAATTGTGGCTGTGTTCATGGTGTCTGGGAGTTTTGATTTTTGTTTTGATTCGCATATCAGCCGGATGAAAAGTGGTGATAAAATAGACCAAAAGTGTTTGTAGAACTCAGCAGGGAAACCATCAGGACCTGGTGATTTATTGTTGGGCATGAGTTTAAGAGCATTAGAAAGTTCTTGTTCTGATAAAGGTAATTCTAGAGTATCTATTTGCTGTTTGTTAAGTTGAGGTAAGTTGATATTGCCAAGAAAAAGATTTATGTCATCCTGGGATGGGTTCTTTTCAGGGGAATATAGTTTACTGTAAAATTTTTGAAAAATTTGATTTATTTCTTCTGGTGAATTGGTGGGTGTCCCTGCTGAGTCCTTAATGACCGATATAGTTGTTTTTATTGTGTTTGATTTGATTAGCCAGGTATTTACCAGATTTATTACTATGATGGAAGTGCTCTTGTCGTAGTCTGTGAATAAGGAATTGAGTATGCTTATTAATTAGTTTGTTTAATTGTGATTTATATTTTCTTAGCATATCCTGTGTTTCTTCTGTTGGGTTATTTATGTTGATGTATTCTAGTTCTTTAATTTTCTGTTCTAATTCATCTTGTTGTTCTTTCTCTTTCTTTTTTTTGTAAGTGGAATATGAAATTATTTTGCCTCTTAATACAGCCTTTCCTGCTTCCCACAGAAGAGATGGGGATGCTTCCGGGGAGTCATTCATCTCTAGAAAGCAAGCCCACTCTCTTTTAATTTAGCTGTTAAAATCGTGATCTTGAAGAAGAGAAGTATTAAATCGCCATCTAGAAATGGGTTTATGCGTAATGGTTATATTCAATTTTAATGTTAATGGAGCATGATCACTAATGATTATTGGATGGATCTTTGATTCGGAAATATTGGATTATAATTACTGGTGAGAAAAAAAGTCAATGCGAGAATACGAATGATGAACTGTTGAAAAAAATGAGAATGCTTTAATGTCCGGATGCTGGAGTCGCCAACTATCGCCAAGACCAAGATCACACATGAACTGTTTTATGGTTTCTGCGGATTTCCAAATGCGTTTATTGTCAATGTTGTTACGTCTATCTGTAGTTGGATCTAAAACTGTGTTGAAATCACCTGCTATTATGATTGGACAATTAGAAATATTTGAAATGGAAGAAAAAAAATTCTGAAAAAAAGATGGGTCATCTGTATTTGGGCCGTATAAGTTTCCTATTGTGAATGAGTTATTGTTAATTGAAATGTTAATTATGATAAAACGTCCCTCTGGGTCTGTAATTGTGGTGTTATGAACAAATGATATTTTTTTATTTATTAGAATACATACTCCTCTCTGTTTCGTGTTGTAGTGGGCAGAATATAAGTGATACTGTGATGATTTGATTTTGTTTTGATCAGATTCTGATAAATGTGTTTCTTGGAGAAGACATATGTCTGCTTGTAATTTGTTTAAATGATTAAAAACTTTGATCCTCTTTGTCTGGGAGCCAAGGCCACGGACATTCCAGGATAAAAAAGTGATTGGTGACATTTCTCAGAAAAATACAAAATGAAGAAGTAAGTGATATGTATGTATATTAATATATGGACTTGTTAGTACTGCATATGTATATATGAGTGTATGTATTTGAGAAGGTGTGGTAGTGTACCTGTGTGTGTGTGTATGACAACGCAATGTTATTGTTATACTGATAAACGTACAATTTAGACATGGAGTTAACAAAACGTACATAAAAGAACAATGACCAAACAAAAAAAAAACTTAAAGACCAACATAATGTTTAAAGAGGGGGGGAGGATGAGACCTAAGTTCAATTGCAAAGACATAAATCAGTTATATGAGGGAGAGGAGTAGAAAGATAATGTGGAGTAATATGTTCAGAAAAGCCAGGGGGTAATGTCCTTGTCACGATATAATTGTCCATCTATGTATAATTTGTCCACTGTTATGATTGCACGTTTTCCTTCATTCATTTTCTGTTTTCGGATTGTGAAGAGTTGTTTTCGACGTTCGAGGATGACCTTTGGATATTGTTCGTTGAGACCGTAAACTGTACCTTTAAGTTGTCTGCCTTGTTTTTGAACCAGTTCTTTGTGTTTGTAATGTTAAAATTTTGTGATGATAGGTCGCGGTCGGTTATTGTTTTGTTGAGAACGGATGCGATGGACACGGTGAAAGGTGATGCTTTGTACAGTTTCAGCTGGTAGTTTGAGTTGTTTTGTCATAAAGTCCTTGATTAATTTTTCAGGGTCGTCTGGAGTTTGATCCGGGATGCCTGTGAAGACTAGATTGTCTCTCATACTGCGTGCTTGTAAGTCCAGAATGTTCTCTTTCATTAATTTGTTTTCTTTGACAACAGAAGTGAGCTGAGCGGAAAGTGTGTGAACTGAGTCCTTTAAATAGTTATTTTCTTTAGTGAGAGTGTCTATCTGTTCTTGGCTGAATTCTAAACTATGACGTATTTCTTGGAATTCCTTGTGAATGACTTCTATTAATGCGATTCTTGTGTAGAGTCCGGAAAGTTTGTTTTCAATTGAGCGTAATATATCGCTTACCTCGGTACAGCAAGATGGTGAGGATGGTGTTGAATTTAAACTTGAGGGTGAATCAGAACGGGGTCTCTTGGAGATTGAAGTGGGATTACCTTTGTGATTTGGCGTGTTCATGTTGCAACAGAGTGTGTTACTGATTTTAGGCATCTCAGCTCGTGAAATCAAGGCATGCTTGGAAACGCTCTAAAACGTCTTTTCACAGTCAGAAAAGGCTAGTTTGTGCAGTTTCATGAAAAAGCTGACCCACATTAAAAATGTTTCACATGCATGAAAGGAATGTTATTTACAATGCAGAAAGACACTTCTTGATGTGTTAGAAATTTTTTTGCATATGAAATTTAGTTAGAGCCTCAGTTCATAAAACGCTTAGTTAGAGCCTTCTAGGATCGCCAATACTGATTTTAGGCATCTCAGCTCGTGAAATCAAGGAATGCTTGGAAACGCTCTAAAACGTCTTTTCACAGTCAGAAAAGGCTAGTTTGTGCAGTTTCATGAAAAAAGCTGACCCACATTAAAAATGTTTCACATGCATGAAAGGAATGTTATTTACAATGCAGAAAGACACTTCTTGATGTGTTAGAAATTTTTGCATATGAAATTTAGTTAGAGCCTCAGTTCATAAAACGCTTAGTTAGAGCCTTCTAGGATCGCCAATACTGATTTTAGGCATCTCAGTTCTCGTGAAAATCAAGGCATGCTTGGAAACGCTCTAAAACGTCTTTTCACAGTCAGAAAAGGCTAGTTTGTGCAGTTTCATGAAAAAGCTGACCCACATTAAAAATGTTTCACATGCATGAAAGGAATGTTATTTACAATGCAGAAAGACACTTCTTGATGTGTTAGAAATTTTTTGCATATGAAATTTAGTTAGAGCCTCAGTTCATAAAACGCTTAGTTAGAGCCTTCTAGGATCGCCAATACTGATTTTAGGCATCTCAGCTCGTGAAATCAAGGAATGCTTGGAAACGCTCTAAAACGTCTTTTCACAGTCAGAAAAGGCTAGTTTGTGCAGTTTCATGAAAAAGCTGACCCACATTAAAAATGTTTCACATGCATGAAAGAAAATGGAATGTTATTTACAATGCAGAAAGACACTTCTTGATGTGTTAGAAATTTTTTGCATATGAAATTTAGTTAGAGCCTCAGTTCATAAAACGCTTAGTTAGAGCCTTCTAGGATCGCCAATACTGATTTTAGGCATCTCAGCTCGTGAAATCAAGGAATGCTTGGAAACGCTCTAAAACGTCTTTTCACAGTCAGAAAAGGCTAGTTTGTGCAGTTTCATGAAAAAAAGCTGACCCACATTAAAAATGTTTCACATGCATGAAAGGAATGTTATTTACAATGCAGAAAGACACTTCTTGATGTGTTAGAAATTTTTTGCATATGAAATTTAGTTAGAGCCTCAGTTCATAAAACGCTTAGTTAGAGCCTTCTAGGATCGCCAATACTGATTTTAGGCATCTCAGCTCGTGAAACCAAGACATGCTTGGAAACGCTCTAAAACGTCTTTTCACAGTCAGAAAAGGCTAGTTTGTGCAGTTTCATGAAAAAAGCTGACCCACATTAAAAATGTTTCACATGCATGAAAGGAATGTTATTTACAATGCAGAAAGACACTTCTTGATGTGTTAGAAATTTTTTGCATATGAAATTTAGTTAGAGCCTCAGTTCATAAAACGCTTAGTTAGAGCCTTCTAGGAACGCCAATACTGATTTTAGGCATCTCAGCTCGTGAAATCAAGGCATGCTTGGAAACGCTCTAAAACGTCTTTTCTTTTCACAGTCAGAAAAGGCTAGTTTGTGCAGTTTCATGAAAAAAAAAACCCCACATTAAAAATGTTTCACATGCATGAAAGGAATGTTATTTACAATGCAGAAAGACACTTCTTGATGTGTTAGAAATTTTTTGCATATGAAATTTAGTTAGAGCCTCAGTTCATAAAACGCTTAGTTAGAGCCTTCTAGGATCGCCAATACTGATTTTAGGCATCTCAGCTCGTGAAATCAAGGCATGCTTGGAAACGCTCTAAAACGTCTTTTCACAGTCAGAAAAGGCTAGTTTGTGCAGTTTCATGAAAAAAAAACTGACCCACATTAAAAATGTTTCACATGCATGAAAGGAATGTTATTTACAATGCAGAAAGACACTTCTTGATGTGTTAGAAATTTTTTGCATATGAAATTTAGTTAGAGCCTCAGTTCAGAAAACGCTTAGAGCCTTCTAGGAACGCCAATACTGATTTTAGGCATCTCAGCTCGTGAAATCAAGGAATGCTTGGAAACGCTCTAAAACGTCTTTTCACAGTCAGAAAAGGCTAGTTTGTGCAGTTTCATGAAAAAGCTGACCCACATTAAAAAATGTTTCACATGCATGAAAGGAATGTTATTTACAATGCAGAAAGACACTTCTTGATGTGTTAGAAATTTTTTGCATATGAAATTTAGTTAGAGCCTCAGTTCATAAAACGCTTAGTTAGAGCCTTCTAGGAGGATTCCAATACTGATTTTAGGCATCTCAGCTCGTGAAATCAAGGCATGCTTGGAAACGCTCTAAAACGTCTTTTCACAGTCAGAAAAGGCTAGTTTGTGCAGTTTCATGAAAAAAAAGACCCACATTAAAAATGTTTCACATGCATGAAAGGAATGTTATTTACAATGCAGAAAGACACTTCTTGATGTGTTAGAAATTTTTTTTAGCATATGAAATTTAGTTAGAGCCTCAGTTCATAAAACGCTTAGTTAGAGCCTTCTAGGAACGCCAATACTGATTTTAGGCATCTCAGCTCGTGAAATCAAGGCATGCTTGGAAACGCTCTAAAACGTCTTTTCACAGTCAGAAAAGGCTAGTTTGTGCAGTTTCATGAAAAAAAAAAAGCCACATTAAAAATGTTTCACATGCATGAAAGGAATGTTATTTACAATGCAGAAAGACACTTCTTGATGTGTTAGAAATTTTTTTTTATATGAAATTTAGTTAGAGCCTCAGTTCATAAAACGCTTAGTTAGAGCCTTCTAGGAACGCCAATACTGATTTTAGGCATCTCAGCTCGTGAAATCAAGGAATGCTTGGAAACGCTCTAAAACGTCTTTTCACAGTCAGAAAAGGCTAGTTTGTGCAGTTTCATGAAAAAAAAAGACCCACATTAAAAATGTTTCACATGCATGAAAGGAATGTTATTTACAATGCAGAAAGACACTTCTTGATGTGTTAGAAATTTTTTGCATATGAAATTTAGTTAGAGCCTCAGTTCATAAAACGCTTAGTTAGAGCCTTCTAGGATCGCCAATACTGATTTTAGGCATCTCAGTTCGTGAAACCAAGGCATGCTTGGAAACGCTTAAAACGTCTTTTCACAGTCAAAAAGGCTAGTTTGTGCAGTTTCATGAAAAAGCTGACTCCACATTAAAAAAAAAGTGAAAGGAATGTTATTTACAATGCAGAAAGACACTTCTTGATGTGTTAGAAATTTTTTGCATATTAAATTTCAGTTATAAAATTTATTAGAGCCTGATTTTTGATGTTCAGAAATTTTTTGAGATGCGCTTTTTAAAAAATTTCATCAGAAAACGCTAGCCTTTCTAGGATCGCCAATACTGATTTTAGGCATCTCAGCTCATGAAATCTGATTTTAGGCATGCATGGAAACCAAGCTTGCTTGAAAAACTTTTTTTCACAGTCAGAAAAGGCTAGTTTGTGCAGTTTCATGAAAAAAAGCTGACCCACATTAAAAATGTTTCACATGCATGAAAGGAATGTTATTTACAATGCAGAAAGACACTTCTTGATGTGTTAGAAATGAAATTTTTAGAATTTAGTTATAGAAATTTTTTGTTAGAAATTTTAGAGCCTCAGTAAAACTTAGAGCTTTTAGGATCGCCAATTCTTTAGGCATAGGTCATGCTTGGAAACGCTCTAAAACGTCTTTTCACAGTCAGAAAAGGCTAGTTTGTGCAGTTTCATGAAAAAGCTGACCCACATTAAAAATGTTTCACATGCATGAAAGGAATGTTATTTACAATGCAGAAAGACACTTCTTGTGTTAGAAATTTTTGCATATGAAATTTAGTTAGAGCCTCAGTTCATAAAAATTTAGTTAGAGCCTTCAGTTCATCAATAAAACTGATTTTAGGATTTTTTCAGTTCATGATCTCAGCTCGTGAAACCAAGCTCATGCTTGCAGAAAAGAAACGCTCTAAAACGTCTTTCAGTCAGAAAAGGCTAGTTTGTGCAGTTTCATGAAAAAGCTGACCCACATTAAAAATGTTTCACATGCATGAATGAAATTAAAAATGTTTCACATGCATGAAAGGAATGCAGAATGCAGAAAGACACTTCTTGATGTGTTAGAAATTTTTTGCATATGAAATTTAGTTAGAGCCTCAGTTCATAAAACGCTTAGTTAGAGCCTTCTAGAACGCCAATACTGATTTTAGGCATCTCAGCTCGTGAAAAACCAAGGCATGCTTGGAAACGCTCTAAAACGTCTTTTCACAGTCAGAAAAGGCTAGTTTGTGCAGTTTCATGAAAAAAACCCCACATTAAAAATGTTTCACATGCATGAAAGGAATGTTATTTACAATGCAGAAAGACACTTCTTGATGTGTTAGAAATTTTTTGCATATGAAATTTAGTTAGAGCCTCAGTTCATAAAACGCTTAGTTAGAGCCTTCTAGGATCGCCAAACTGATTTTAGGCATCTCAGCTCGTGAAATCAAGGAATGCTTGGAAACGCTCTAAAACGTCTTTTCACAGTCAGAAAAGGCTAGTTTGTGCAGTTTCATGAAAAAGCTGACCCACATTAAAAATGTTTCACATGCATGAAAGGAATGTTATTTACAATGCAGAAAGACACTTCTTGATGTGTTAGAAATTTTTTTGCATATGAAATTTAGTTAGAGCCTCAGTTCATAAAACGCTTAGTAGAGCCTTCTAGGAACGCCAATACTGATTTTAGGCATCTCAGCTCGTGAAATCAAGGCATGCTTGGAAACGCTCTAAAACGTCTTTTCACAGTCAGAAAAGGCTAGTTTGTGCAGTTTCATGAAAAAAGCTGACCCACATTAAAAATGTTTTTTTCATGCATGAAAGGAATGTTATTTACAATGCAGAAAGACACTTCTTGATGTGTTAGAAATTTTTTTTGCATATGAAATTTAGTTAGAGCCTCAGTTCAGTTCAAAAACCTTAGTAGTTAGAGCCTTCTAGGATCGCCAATACTGATTTTAGGCATCTCAGCTCGTGAAATCAAGGCATGCTTGGAAACGCTCTAAAACGTCTTTTCACAGTCAGAAAAGGCTAGTTTGTGCAGTTTCATGAAAAAGCTGACCCACATTAAAAATGTTTTTCATGCATGAAAGGAAAGGTTATTTACAATGCAGAAAGACACTTCTTGATGTGTTAGAAATTTTTTGCATATGAAATTTAGTTAGAGCCTCAGTTCATAAAACGCTTAGTTAGAGCCTTCTAGGATCGCCAATACTGATTTTAGGCATCTCAGCTCGTGAAATCAAGGCATGCTTGGAAACGCTCTAAAACGTCTTTTCACAGTCAGAAAAGGCTAGTTTGTGCAGTTTCATGAAAAAATGCTGACCCACATTAAAAATGTTTCACATGCATGAAAGGAATGTTATTTACAATGCAGAAAGACACTTCTTGATGTGTTAGAAATTTTTTTAGAAATTTTATGAAATTTAGTTAGAGCCTCAGTTCATAAAACGCTTAGTTAGAGCCTTCTAGGAACGCCAATACTGATTTTAGGCATCTCAGCTCGTGAAATCAAGGCATGCTTGGAAACGCTCTAAAACGTCTTTTCACAGTCAGAAAAGGCTAGTTTGTGCAGTTTCATGAAAAAAAGCTGACCCATTAAAAAAAATTCAATGCATGAAAGGAATGTTATTTACAATGCAGAAAGACACTTCTTGATGTGTTAGAAATTTTTTGCATATGAAATTTAGTTAGAGCCTCAGTTCATAAAAGCGCTTAGTTAGAGCCTTCTAGGATCGCCAATACTGATTTTAGGCATCTCAGCTCAGTGAAAATCAAGACATGCTTGGAAACGCTCTAAAACGTCTTTTCACAGTCAGAAAAGGCTAGTTTGTGCAGTTTCATGAAAAAAGCTGACCCACATTAAAAATGTTTCATGCATGCATGAAATGTTATTTATTTAATGCAGAAAAAGACACTTCTTGATTGTGTTAGAAATTTTTTTTTGCATATGAAATTTAGTTAGAGCCTCAGTTCATAAAACGCTTAGTTAGAGCCTTCTAGGATCGCCAATACTGATTTTAGGCATCTCAGCTCGTGAAATCAAGGCATGCTTGGAAACGCTCTAAAAAACGTCTTTTCACAGTCAGAAAAGGCTAGTTTGTGCAGTTTCATGAAAAAAGCTGACCCACATTAAAAATGTTTCACATGCATGAAAGGAATGTTATTTACAATGCAGAAAGACACTTCTTGATGTGTTAGAAATTTTTTGCATATGAAATTTAGTTAGAGCCTCAGTTCATAAAACGCTTAGTTAGAGCCTTCTAGGATCGCCAATACTGATTTTAGGCATCTCAGCTCAGTGAAATCAAGGAATGCTTGGAAACGCTCTAAAACGTCTTTTCACAGTCAGAAAAGGCTAGTTTGTGCAGTTTCATGAAAAAGCTGACCCACATTAAAAATGTTTCACATGCATGAAAGGAATGTTATTTACAATGCAGAAAGACACTTCTTGATGTGTTAGAAATTTTTTGCATATGAAATTTAGTTAGAGCCTCAGTTCATAAAACGCTTAGTTAGAGCCTTCTAGGAACGCCAATACTGATTTTAGGCATCTCAGCTCGTGAAATCAAGGCATGCTTGGAAACGCTCTAAAACGTCTTTTCACAGTCAGAAAAGGCTAGTTTGTGCAGTTTCATGAAAAAAGCTGACCCACATTAAAAATGTTTCACATGCATGAAAGGAATGTTATTTACAATGCAGAAAGACACTTCTTGATGTGTTAGAAATTTTTTTGCATATGAAATTTAGTTAGAGCCTCAGTTCATAAAACGCTTAGTTAGAGCCTTCTAGGAACGCCAATACTGATTTTAGGCATCTCAGCTCGTGAAATCAAGGCATGCTTGGAAACGCTTGGAAAACTCTAAAACTTTTTTCACAGTCAGAGTCAAGGCTAGTTTGTGCAGTTTCATGAAAAAAAAAACCCACATTAAAAATGTTTCACATGCATGAAAGGAATGTTATTTACAATGCAGAAAGACACTTCTTGATGTGTTAGAAATTTTTGCATATGAAATTTAGTTAGAGCCTCAGTTCATAAAACGCTTAGTTAGAGCCTTCTAGGATCGCCAATACTGATTTTAGGCATCTCAGCTCGTGAAATCCAAGGCATGCTTGGAAACGCTCTAAAACGTCTTTTTTTCAGTCAGAAAAGGCTAGTTTGTGCAGTTTCATGAAAAAAAAAGCTGACCCACATTAAAAATGTTTCACATGCATGAAAGGAATGTTATTTACAATGCAGAAAGACACTTCTTGATGTGTTAGAAATTTTTGCATATGAAATTTAGTTAGAGCCTCAGTTCATAAAACGCTTAGTTAGAGCCTTCTAGGAACGCCAATACTGATTTTAGGCATCTCAGCTCGTGAAATCAAGAAATGCTTGGAAACGCTCTAAAACGTCTTTTCACAGTCAGAAAAGGCTAGTTTGTGCAGTTCATGAAAAAGCTGACCCACATTAAAAATGTTTCACATGCATGAAAGGAATGTTATTTACAATGCAGAAAGACACTTCTTGATGTGTTAGAAATTTTTTTATATGAAATTTAGTTAGAGCCTCAGTTCATAAAACGCTTAGTTAGAGCCTTCTAGGATCGCCAATACTGATTTTAGGCATCTCAGTTCGTGAAACCAAGGCATGCTTGGAAACGCTCTAAAACGTCTTTTCAGAAAAGGCTAGTTTGTGCAGTTTCATGAAAAAAAAGCTGACCCACATTAAAAATGTTTCACATGCATGAAAGGAATGTTATTTACAATGCAGAAAGACACTTCTTGATGTGTTAGAAATTTTTTGCATATGAAATTTAGTTAGAGCCTCAGTTCATAAAACGCTTAGTTAGAGCCTTCTAGGAACGCCAATACTGATTTTAGGCATCTCAGTTCGTGAAACCAAGGCATGCTTGGAAACGCTCTAAAACGTCTTTTCACAGTCAGAAAAGGCTAGTTTGTGCAGTTTCATGAAAAAAGCTGACCCACATTAAAAATGTTTCACATGCATGAAAGGAATGTTATTTACAATGCAGAAAGACACTTCTTGATGTGTTAGAAATTTTTTGCATATGAAATTTAGTTAGAGCCTCAGTTCATAAAACGCTTAGTTAGAGCCTTCTAGGATCGCCAATACTGATTTTAGGCATCTCAGCTCGTGAAACCAAGGCATGCTTGGAAACGCTCTAAAACGTCTTTTCACAGTCAGAAAAGGCTAGTTTGTGCAGTTTCATGAAAAAAAAGACCCACATTAAAAAAAATTTCACATGCATGAAAGGAATGTTATTTACAATGCAGAAAGACACTTCTTGATGTGTTTAGAAATTTTTTGCATATGAAATTTAGTTAGAGCCTCAGTTCATAAAACGCTTAGTTAGAGCCTTCTAGGAACGCCAATACTGATTTTAGGCATCTCAGCTCGTGAAATCAAGGCATGCTTGGAAACGCTCTAAAACTTTTCACAGTCAGAAAAGGCTAGTTTGTGCAGTTTCATGAAAAAGCTGACCCACATTAAAAATGTTTCACATGCATGAAAGGAATGTTATTTACAATGCAGAAAGACACTTCTTGATGTGTTAGAAATTTTTTTTTTATATGAAATTTAGTTAGAGCCTCAGTTCATAAAACGCTTAGTTAGAGCCTTCTAGGATCGCCAATACTGATTTTAGGCATCTCAGCTCGTGAAACCAAGGCATGCTTGGAAACGCTCTAAAACGTCTTTTCACAGTCAGAAAAGGCTAGTTTGTGCAGTTTCATGAAAAAAAGCTGACCCACATTAAAAATGTTTCACATGCATGAAAGGAATGTTATTTACAATGCAGAAAGACACTTCTTGATGTGTTAGAAATTTTTTGCATATGAAATTTAGTTAGAGCCTCAGTTCATAAAACGCTTAGTTAGAGCCTTCTAGGATCGCCAATACTGATTTTAGGCATCTCAGTTCGTGAAACCAAGACATGCTTGGAACGTCTTTTCACAGTCAGAAAAGGCTAGTTTGTGCAGTTTCATGAAAAAGCTGACCCACATTAAAAATGTTTCACATGCATGAAAGGAATGTTATTTACAATGCAGAAAGACACTTCTTGATGTGTTAGAAATTTTTTGCAGTTTGAAACTGGCAGTTTCATGAAAAAGCTGACCCATGGCCATTTTAAATGTTTCAAATGCATGAAAGGAATGTTATTTACAATGCAGAAAGACACTTCTTGATGTGTTAGAAATTTTTTGCATATGAAATTTAGTTAGAGCCTCAGTTCATAAAACGCTTAGTTAGAGCCCCCTAGGATCGCCAATACTGATTTTAGGCATCTCAGCTCGTGAAATCAAGTGGGTGCTTGGAAACAGAGGCAAAACGGGGGTTTCACAGTCAAAAAGGTCCATTAGAGCAGGTTCATGAAAAAAAAGCTGACCCAGGGACAAAAAGTGTTTCACTGCAGGACCTGGATTTCAGACAGTGAAGCACTGAGGACCTGGACCATGGAGCAGTGGCATTTAGTTTCAGTTCATGGATGAGCTAGGCAATGTTTTTAGGATTACAATGCAGACAGTGGAACCTTCTTGAAACCTGTTGAAATTTTATTTAGGAAACGTCAGCCAATACTGATTTTAGGCATCTCAGCTCGTGAAATTTTTCACAGCCAGAAAAGAGCTGTTTTCATACAGTGAAACCTTAGTTCCAGGGCCTCAGTGTCATTTAAAGTGGAACTTCTTGAGTTAGAAATTTTTGCATATGAAATAGGAAGCCTCCAAAACGTACTGGATTTTGGACCGTGATCTTTAGTGGCAGCTCGTGAAACTGGAAGGCATGCTTGGAAAATGGCTAAAACGTCTTTTTTGGGGTAGTCAGAAAAGGCTAGTTTGTGCAGTTTCATGAAAAAGCTGACCCACATTAAAAATGTTTCACATGCATGAAAGGAATGTTATTTACAATGCAGAAAGACACTTCTTGATGTGTTAGAAATTTTTTGCATATGAAATTTAGTTAGAGCCTCAGTTCATAAAACGCTTAGTTAGAGCCTTCTAGGAACGCCAATACTGATTTTAGGTCATCTCAGCTCGTGAAATCAAGGCATGCTTGGAAACGCTCTAAAACGTCTTTTCACAGTCAGAAAAGTCTAGTTAGCATGGGCAGTTTCATGAAAAGGCTGACCCACATTAAAAATGTTTCACATGCATGAAAGGAATGTTATTTACAATGCAGAAAGACACTTCTTGATGTGTTAGAAATTTTGCATATGAAATTTAGTTAGAGCCTCAGTTCATAAATTTAGTTAGAGCCTCTTTGACAGTTCATTTTAAACGCTTAGTTAGGCCTTCTAGGATCGCTCAATACTGATTTTAGGCATCTCAGTTCGTGAAATCAAGGCATGCTTGGGAAACGCTCTAAAACAGACTTTTCACAGTCAGAAAAGGCTAGTTTGAGCAGTTTCATGAAAAAGCTGACCAGATTAAAAATGTTTCACATGCATGAAAGGAATGTTATTTACAATGCAGAAAGACACTTCTGCTGCAACTTGACTTGAAATTTTTGAAATTTATGAAACACAGCTGCAACGGGAAATTTAGTTGAGACAGAATCAGGAACAAAATGGCTTAGTTAGATGGCCTTCTAGGATCGCCAATACTGATTTTAGGCATCTCAGCTCGTGAAACCAAGGAATGCTTGGAAACTCGTGGGGAACAGCTGTGACGTCTTTTCACAGTCAGAAAAGGCTAGTTTGGGCAGTTTCATGAAAAAGCTGACCCACATTAAAAATGTTTCACATGCATGAAAGGAATGTTATTTACAATGCAGAAAGACACTTCTTGATGTGTTAGAAATTTTTGCATATGAAATTTAGTTAGAGCCTCAGTTCATAAAACGCTTAGTTAGGCCCTCTAGGATCGCCAATACTGATTTTAGGCATCTCAGCTCGTGAAACCAAGGCATGCTTGGAAACGCTCTAAAACGTCTTTTCACAGTCAGAAAAGGCTAGTTTGTGCAGTTTCATGAAAAAGCTGACCCACATTAAAAATGTTTCACATGCATGAAAGGAATGTTATTTACAATGCAGAAAGACACTTCTTGATGTGTTAGAAATTTTTGATATGAAATTTAGTTAGAGCCTCAGTTCATAAAACGCTTAGTTAGAGCCTTCTAGGAACGCCAATACTGATTTTTAGGCATCTCAGCTCGTGAAATCAAGCCATGCTTGGAAACGCTCTAAAACGTCTTTTCCATCAGTCAGAAAAGGCTAGTTTGTGCAGTTTCTTGAAAAAGCTGACCCACATGGCAAAAATTGTTTCACTGGCATGAAAGGAATGTTATTTATCTTGCAGAAAGACACTGGGATGGTTAGCCATCTTGTGAACAGGTTTGGGAATGGCGGCCATCTTGTGGACTGGCTCTGGGATGGCGGCCATCTTGTGGCATCTAGCTCTGGGAACCAAGGCCCTCTTGTGGACTGGCTCTGGGAAGGCGGCCATCTTGTGGACTGGCTCTGGGACGGCGGCCATCTTGTGGACTGGCTTGGAGATATAAAATCTTGTGAGCTGGTTGTAGGAGTGTAGCCATGACAGGTGCAGACTCAGGATGTGTTAGGCCCTGGACTGCATATGCATGGCGTTTTAGGCCCTCAGTTCATAAAAGGCATGGCGTGAGCAGGCCCTGGAGCGGCAGGCATGGCGTGAGCATGCCCTTGCGGAAACGCATGGCGTGAGCTCTAAAACGTCTTTTCACAGTCAGAAAAGGCATGGTTTGAGCAGTTTCATGAAAAAGCTGACCCACATTAAAAATGTTTCACATGCATGAAAGGAATGTTATTTACAATGCAGAAAGACACTTGGCTTGATGGTTGAAATTTTTTGCATATGAAATTTAGTTAGAGCCTCAGTTCATAAAAGGCTTTGGCTTGGAGGATGTAGGATGAATACTGATTTTAGGCATCTCAGCAGGAAATCAAGTGCTTGGAAACGGTTGTGGTCTTTTCAGATGTCAGAAACAGGCTGTAGCTTGTGCAGTTTCATGAAAAAAGCTGACCCACATTAAAAATGTTTCACATTCATGAAAGGAATGTTATTTACAATGCAGAAAGACATTCTTGATGTGTTAGAAATTTTTTGCATATGAAATTTAGTTTGAGCCTCAGTTCATAAAACGCTGGTTAGAGCCTTCTAGGATGGTTAATACTGATTTTAGGGGTCATCTCAGCTCCCACAGTAAATGTGGATCCACTGCTTGCAGGGCATGATCAATATATCTTTTCACAGTGACCAAAGAATCTTTCCCCCAGGTAGCATGAAAAAGAATGGGATCATTCAAAATGTTTCAAAAATGTCCTTCAGTGAATGTCATTTAAATAAACAAGAACACAGTCCACAAAATTCCTCGAATTATTCCTCTATAGCCTTGTCCCCTTGAGCCTCAGTTCAGGAAACGATACTTGGGTTCATGTTGGCTGATCGTTTCCACTGAATTTTGGTAGGCGAAGTATTCTGTAACGCTTGGACGCTGAGGCGGCGTTTGAATCCAATTGCGGAAGTTTATTACAAATTACAGCACACATAAAAATGTTTCACAGGCAGAGGGTCGATTATTTACAAAGCAGTCCAACAGCATACAACACATAAACGTAATCCAAGCAGCAGAAAGATAAAGCAGGCAGTGGGTCAAAAACGCCGTTAAGTCAGTCCAGAAACAGCAAACAATGATTTTAGGGAGTCCATCTCAGCAAGGTAGCAACAGGTAATCCAACAGAGTGAAACCAAGGCATGCTTGGCCAGTCTTTAAATAGTGACAAACAGGAAGTAACAATAGAAGCAGCAGAGGGAGCATGCAAAGGGTGAGGGCGCTGGCTTTCACAGTCAGAAAAGGCTAGTTTGTGCAGTTTCATGAAAAAGCTGACCCACATTAGAAATGTTTCACATGCATGAAAGGAATGTTATTTAAAATGCAGAAAGACACTTCTTGATGTGTTAGAAATTTTTTTGCATATGAAATTTAGTTAGAGCCTCAGTTCATAAAACGCTTAGTTAGAGCCTTCTAGGAACGCCAATACTGATTTTAGGCATCTCAGCTCGTGAAATCAAGGAATGCTTGGAAACGCTCTAAAACGTCTTTTCACAGTCAGAAAAGGCTAGTTTGTGCAGTTTCATGAAAAAGCTGACCCACATTAAAAATGTTTCACATGCATGAAAGGAATGTTATTTACAATGCAGAAAGACACTTCTTGATGTGTTAGAAATTTTTTGCATATGAAATTTAGTTAGAGCCTCAGTTCATAAAACGCTTAGTTAGAGCCTTCTAGGATCGCCAATACTGATTTTAGGCATCTCAGCTCGTGAAACCAAGGCATGCTTGGAAACGCTCTAAAACGTCTTTTCACAGTCAGAAAAGGCTAGTTTGTGCAGTTTCATGAAAAAGCTGACCCACATTAAAAATGTTTCACATGCATGAAAGGAATGTTATTTACAATGCAGAAAGACACTTCTTGATGTGTTAGAAATTTTTTGCATATGAAATTTAGTTAGAGCCTCAGTTCATAAAACGCTTAGTTAGAGCCTTCTAGGAACGCCAATACTGATTTTAGGCATCTCAGCTCGTGAAATCAAGGAATGCTTGGAAACGCTCTAAAACGTCTTTTCACAGTCAGAAAAGGCTAGTTTGTGCAGTTTCATGAAAAAGCTGACCCACATTAAAAATGTTTCACATGCATGAAAGGAATGTTATTTACAATGCAGAAAGACACTTCTTGATGTGTTAGAAATTTTTTGCATATGAAATTTAGTTAGAGCCTCAGTTCAGAAAACCTCAGTTCATAAAACGCTTTAGTTAGAGCCTTCTAGGAACGCCAATACTGATTTTAGGCATCTCAGCTCGTGAAATCAAAGGCATGCTTGGAAACGCTCTAAAACGTCTTTTCACAGTCAGAAAAGGCTAGTTTGTGCAGTTTCATGAAAAAGCTGACCCACATTAAAAATGTTTCACATGCATGAAAGGAATGTTATTTACAATGCAGAAAGACACTTCTTGATGTGTTAGAAATTTTTTGCATATGAAATTTAGTTAGAGCCTCAGTTCATAAAACGCTTAGTTAGAGCCTTCTAGGAACGCCAATACTGATTTTAGGCATCTCAGCTCGTGAAATCAAGGCATGCTTGGAAACGCTCTAAAACGTCTTTTCACAGTCAGAAAAGGCTAGTTTGTGCAGTTTCATGAAAAAAGCTGACCCACATTAAAAATGTTTCACATGCATGAAAGGAATGTTATTTACAATGCAGAAAGACACTTCTTGATGTGTTAGAAATTTTTTGCATATGAAATTTAGTTAGAGCCTCAGTTCATAAAAAAAAATGTTTTACTTGCTTAGTTAGAGCCTTCTAGGATCGCCAATACTGATTTTAGGATCATCTGATTTTAGGCATCTCAGTGAAACCAAGGCATGCTTGGAAACGCTCTAAAACGTCTTTTCACAGTCAGAAAAGGCTAGTTTGTGCAGTTTCATGAAAAAAAGCTGACCCACATTAAAAATGTTTCACATGCATGAAAGGAATGTTATTTACAATGCAGAAAGACACTTCTTGATGTGTTAGAAATTTTTTGCATATGAAATTTAGTTAGAGCCTCAGTTCATAAAACGCTTAGTTAGAGCCTTCTAGGAACGCCAATACTGATTTTAGGCATCTCAGCTCGTGAAATCAAGGAATGCTTGGAAACGCTCTAAAACGTCTTTTCACAGTCAGAAAAGGCTAGTTTGTGCAGTTTCATGAAAAAAAAGCTGACCCACATTAAAAATGTTTCACATGCATGAAAGGAATGTTATTTACAATGCAGAAAGACACTTCTTGATGTGTTAGAAATTTTTTGCGTATGAAATTTAGTTAGAGCAGCCTCATTTCATAAAACGCTTAGTTAGAGCCTTCTAGGAACGCCAATACTGATTTTAGGCATCTCAGCTCGTGAAATCAAGGCATGCTTGGAAACGCTCTAAAACGTCTTTTCACAGTCAGAAAAGGCTAGTTTGTGCAGTTTCATGAAAAAAGCTGACCCACATTAAAAATGTTTCACATGCATGAAAGGAATGTTATTTACAATGCAGAAAGACACTTCTTGATGTGTTAGAAATTTTTTGCATATGAAATTTAGTTAGAGCCTCAGTTCATAAAACGCTTAGTTAGAGCCTTCTAGGAACGCCAATACTGATTTTAGGCATCTCAGCTCGTGAAATCAAGGAATGCTTGGAAACGCTCTAAAACGTCTTTTCACAGTCAGAAAAGGCTAGTTTGTGCAGTTTCATGAAAAAAATTTACAATGCTGACCCATATTAAAAATGTTTCACATGCATGAAAGGAATGTTATTTACAATGCAGAAAGACACTTCTTGATGTGTTAGAAATTTTTTGCATATGAAATTTAGTTAGAGCCTCAGTTCATAAAACGCTCAGTTAGGGCCTTCTAGGATCGCCAATACTGATTTTAGGCATCTCAGCTCGTGAAACCAAGGCATGCTTGGAAACGCTCTAAAACGTCTTTTCACAGTCAGAAAAGGCTAGTTTGTGCAGTTTCATGAAAAAGCTGACCCACATTAAAAATGTTTTACATGCATGAAAGGAATGTTATTTACAATGCAGAAAGACACTTCTTGATGTGTTAGAAATTTTTTGCATATGAAATTTAGTTAGAGCCTCAGTTCATAAAACGCTTAGTTAGAGCCTTCTAGGAACGCCAATACTGATTTTAGGCATCTCAGCTCGTGAAATCAAGGAATGCTTGGAAACGCTCTAAAACGTCTTTTCACAGTCAGAAAAGGCTCGTTTGTGCAGTTTCATCAAAAAAGCTGACCCATATTAAAAATATTTTACATGCATGAAAGGAATGTTATTTACAATGCAGAAAGACACTTCTTGATGTGTTAGAAATTTTTTGCATATGAAATTTAGTTAGAGCCTCACTTCATAAAACGCTTAGTTAGAGCCGTCTAGGAACGCCAATACTGATTTTAGGCATCTGCTTGGAAACGCTCTAAAACGTCTCGGTTACGTATGGTAACCCTCGTTCCCTGATGGAGGGAACGGAGACGTTGTGTCGAGTAGTGTACGACACTAGGGGTCGCTCTTGAGAGCCCAAACACCTCTGACAGTTTTGAGAAAGGCCAATGAAAATTGGGTGTGCAGATTTGCATAGCTGGCCACGCCCCGGGCGGCCGGGTATAAAAGGGCAGCGTGTGCATCTGCTCACTCGTTCTGATTCTGAGGAGCCGAGCGTCTCAGCTCCCTCAGAGGCGGACCAGAGATGTGGCATGGGAGACACAACGTCTCCGTTCCCTCCATCAGGGAACGAGGGTTACCATACGTAACCGAGACGTTCCCTATCTGTCGTACACTCCGAGTTGTGTCGAGTAGTGTACGACACTAGGGGTCCCCGTAAAAACACGCCACATGTCTGACCGCGTCACGAGGGACAAGTACAGAAGTAACAAGGCAACGTGTAACGTAAGTGCAGCTCACCTCCTCTGTGACCATCCAACGTCCAAGGACTGACCTGTTACAGCAGAGTCCTGCAGCCGGGCCTTCCTCAAGGGCGGCTGAGTGCCTTGAGATCGTTGGGAAAATGCCTACTCCCGAAGAAAAGACATTTATGAAGTTCACGACCTGCCCAACAGGGGGGGTTCAGAGTAACATCGTTAGACATGGGACCTGAGGTGGGTCTCACACCCGGGAAGACAGCCAAACTCAGATCCTCGAGAACCTGTTCTCAGGGGAAACACCGCATCATAAGAGTAATAGGTGGAAATACACATATGGGGCCGCATAAGGGGCCACTACATATGGGACATAATCCAATCAAAAAGGGTATTCATACCTTGTGAAGGGATTCCATAGCGAGTTCCTCCACCACAACTCCGCCATGCGCAGAAGTGCCAAGATGGAGAAGGCGTCCAGGGTTCGCATCAGGAAACCTACTGAAACTCAGAAGCGTAATCACCATTAGGGGAAGCGCTTTGTGCAAGCTCTACACCAACCAGTGTGCTGAGTCAAGAGTTAGCAACCAAGACTCTAGCTGACACTGGTTCTGTGCGCAAATTATAAAATCTGGCAAAAGTGTTAGGTGTAGCCCAACCCGCAGCTCTACAGATGTCTGTTAATGAGGCCCCATTCGCCAGGGCTGCCGAGGCGGCGATGCCCCTGGTTGAGTGGGCTCTTACCTCCAGAGGGCAGGGTAGGCCTCTGACCAGGTAGGCCGTACGGATCGCATTTACCAGCCAATGGGAGATCCTCTGTTTGGAGACAGCCCTCCCCTTCTGCTGTCCTCCGTAACAGACAAAGAGCTGTTCCGAACGTCTGAAGGGCTGCGTTCGTTCCATGTAGATGCGCAGGGCACGGACTGGGCATAACATGATCAGGTTGGGGTCATCTTCCTGGGAAGAGAGAGCTTGCAAGGTCACAACCTGATCTCTGAAAGGAGTGGTAGGGACCTTGGGCACATATCCAGGCCGGGGTCTCAGGACAACGTGAGAATAAGCTGGTCCGAATTCCAGGCACGAACTGTTCACGGAGAGGGCTTGGAGGTCTCCCACTCTTTTGATGGAAGTGAGCGCAGTCAAAAGAGCCGTCTTGAAGGAGAGAGCATCGAGTTTGACTGATTGAAGGGGCTCGAAAGGATCCTGCTGTAGACCTTGGAGAACCACAGCAAGATCCCAAGAGGGGATGAGATGCGGCCGGGGAGGGTTCAGCCTCCGGGCTCCTCTAAGAAACCTTATTATCAAATCGTGTTTCCCCACCGACCTGCCCCCCACCAAGTCATGGTTAGCCGATATAGCTGCGACATGAACCTTGAGTGTTGAGGCAGATAGGTGCCTGTCCAGGCCTTCTTGAAGGAAGGATAACACTGATTTGATGCCACAGCTCCGTGGGTCCTTCCCGTGAGAAGAACACCAGTTCACAAAGATGCGCCATCTCAGGTCATACAGCCGTCTGGTGGAGGGGGCTCTTGCCTGTAGAAGTGTGTTTACCACTGAAGGTGAAAGGTCTCTGAAGTCCTCCTGGTCGCGTCCAGGGACCAAAGGTGGAGGTTCCAAAGATCGGGGCGCGGGTGCCAAATTGTGCCCTTCCCCTGAGAAAGGAGGTCCTTCCTCAGAGGAATGCGCCAGGGAGGAGCTGATGCCAGGAGCACCAGATCCGAGAACCAGGTTCTGTTGGGCCAGAAGGGGGCCACCAAGAGAATCTGTTCCTCGTCCTCCCTGACTTTGCACAAGGGGGAAAAGCATACTTGAGTCGGTCCCTTGGCCAACTGTGTGCCAGTGCGTCTATCCCGAGGGGGGCCTCGGTCAGACCGTACCACAGCTGGCAGTGGGTGGATTCCGGTGAGGCAAAGAGGTCCACTTGTGCCTGGCCGAATCGATCCCAAATCAGTTGGACCGACTGAGGGTGGAGTCTCCACTCGCCTCCGAGCGAAACCTGTCGCGACAGGGAATCGGCCACACGATTGGCTTCGCCCGGAATGTGAGTGGCTCGTAGAGACTTGAGTCTGTGTTGACTCCAGAGCAGCAGGTGGCGGGCTAGTTGTGACATGCGAAAGGAGCGTACACCGCCCTGGTGGTTGATGTAGGCCACAGTCGCAGTGTTGTCGGACCTGACCAACACACGTGCTTGCCCCGAATCATAGGATGGAACCTCCTCAGGGCCAGGAGCACTGCCAACAACTCCAGACAATTTATGTGCCAAAACAGTCGGGGGCCTGTCCAGACCCCGGAAGCTGCCTGCCCATTGCAGGTGGCACCCCAGCCTGTCTTGGAAGCATCTGTGGTGACAATGATGCGTCTGGACACCTGTTCCAGGGGAACTCCTGACCGTAGGAACATAATGTCTGTCCAAGGGCTGAGTGTCTGGCAACACGATGGTGTGATGTTCACCCGAAATGTACCTCGACGCCACGCCCACCTGGGGACTCGAGTATGAAGCCAGTGCTGCAGCGGTCTCATGTGCATCAGACCCAGCGGCGTGACCGCGGCTGAGGATGCCATGTGCCCTAGGAGCCTCTGAACCTGTTTTAGGGGGACCGCTGACCTGTATCTGAGTGTTGCCGCACACCTCAGAACTGACTGTGCACGCTCCGGGGAGAGACGTGCAGACATACTGACCGAGTCCAGCTCTACACCGAGAAAAGAGATCCTCTGTGCCGGGGAGAGTTTGCTCTTTTCCCAGTTGACCCGAAGCCCCAACCGAGCCAGATGGTTGAGAACCATGTCCCTGTGTGCGCAAACCAAATCCCACGAGTGAGCTAGAATTAGCCAGTCGTCGAGATAATTGAGAATGCGTATGCCCATTACCCTGAGGGGGGCAAGGGCGGCCTCCGCTACCTTCGTAAAGACCCGGGGCGACAGGGAGAGGCCGAAGGGGAGAACCTTGTACTGAAATGCCCGTCCTTCGAAGGCAAACCGCAGAAACGGTCTGTGTCTTGGGAGGATTGAGACATGAAAGTACGCGTCCTTCAGGTCTATGGCCACAAACCAATCTTGAAGTCTGACACACGTGAGGATGTGCTTGAGGGTTAACATCTTGAACGGGAGCTTGAGCAGGGCCCGATTCAAGACCCTCAGATCCAAGATTGGTCTGAGACCGCCACCTTTCTTGGGTACAATGAAGTAGGGGCTGTAGAACCCTTTCCTCATCTCGGCTGAGGGGACAGCTTCTATCGCACCCTTCGCCAGAAGGACTGCGATTTCTGCTCGAAGAACCGTGGTGTTGGGGCCCTGAACCGACGTAGTGAGAACACCACGGAACTTGGGTGGACGCCGTGCAAACTGGATGGCGTAGCCGAGCCGAATAGTCCTGAGGAGCCAGCGGGAAGGATTGGGGAGATTTAGCCAATCCGAAAAATTCTCCGCTAGGGGTCTCAGAGGAACTAGATTCGGTGTACCATGGGTGGGAATACCTTCGCTGAGAAAACAGCGCGTGGCCGGGGGTGAGAAGCCCCGAACCACACTGGCTGTTTTGCCCAGGAAGACCAACTCGTGAGAGCTGTGCAGATGATCCGCCCGAGAGGGGAGATCGTCTGAACGAGCTCGTTGTTTCAGAGCATACGGGGGTACAGGTGTCGTGCGGCCGTATGCTTCTGATAATGGAAACAGCATCCGACCGTCGAGTAGAGGGTCGGAGGTGCTGTAAGTTACGCCCAGAGAAGAAGGAAATTGCTCTTTTATTGACCATGTGGTAGCCGTCTGCCGTGCGGCAGACAGCCGGATAGAAGCCGAATCCAGCGCTCGCCCCTCGTCGAGTGCGGATCCGGACAGGTCAGATGATCCTCCTTCCCTGGGCTGCCCGTCTCAGGAACGCTTTGAAGCCTGACGTGGGTTCTTAGTGACCTGAGGACGGGCTGGCGGTGCCACCTTCCTACGAGAACTGGACCGAAGGGAGGGTCTGGCTGCAGGACCGGCAGGTTGCGGGGCCTGAGTCATCCTCGTAGGGGGTTCCCCCGGCGGGGGCAGACGGAGGTTGCTGCGTCGGCTGAGCTGAGCCCGCGCTCGCTGCACGCCGAGGCAGGATGTGTTTGATGGCCTCCGTCTGCTGTTTCGCCGTGGAGAACTGCTGGGCAAATTCTTCCACGGCCTCGCCGAAGAGACCAGCCTGGGAAATGGGAGCGTCAAGAAAGCGTGCTTTCTCGGCATCTCGCATCTCGGCCAGGTTTAGCCATAGGTGGCGCTCCTGGACCACCATGGTGGACATCGCCCTCCCCAGAGCCTGCGCTGTAACCGTCGTGGCTCGTAGAGCGTAGTCGGTCGCAGAGCGCAGCTCGTGTAACAGCTCTGGGTCAGGAACACCCTCGTGCAGGTCTTTGAGAACCTTAGCCTGATAGACCTGCAATATCGCCATAGCGTGTAAGGCGGAGGCAGCTTGCCCAGAGGCCGCATAAGCCTTCGCTACAAGCGTAGACGAAAACTTACAAGCCCTGGACGGGAGTCTCGGGGGGCCCCTCCAGGAGGCGGCGTTTTGCGGGCACAAGTGCATCGCAATCGCTCTCTCCACCTGGGGGACCTCCGTATACCCCCTCGCTGGACCGCCATCGAGGGTGGTGAGGGACGGGAAGTTAGCGTGCCGTGAACGAGCCGACAGAGGGGCTTTCCACGACTTCGTCAACTCCTCATGCACTTCCGGGAAAAACGGGACCGGGGAGGAACGTGGCCTTGAGTCACGCCCACCCAGGAACCAGTCATCCAGCCTTGAAGGCTCAGGGCTGGGCGGGGGAACCCACACAACCCCAATCTCCTTGGCTGCCCGTTTTAGTGCGGCGGCCATTTCGGCGTCCGCCACAGACTGAGACTCTCCCGCCGAAGCGGCAAGTTCAGCCGTGACGTCAGCCTCTGACGGCTCTCCCTCCGATGCTACAGACTCCACCTTTCCCTCAGCAGGAGCCCCGAACAAAAGATCCAGCCCATACTGAGACGAGCTTTCAAAATCGTCCTGAGACTCGATCGGCGGTGAACGGTTTGCGAGGACGTACCCGGCAAAACGTCGTCCCCCTGCCGCTCTTGTTCAACGCACATCGCTGCGGCCTCGTACCCGGAAGTAGAAGGACCGGAGCGGGAAGCAGTTGAATGGCGCCGCGGCTTCTTCGAAAAGAACGCGGCCCGAGCGGAGCGTGCCCAAGGGCATGTCCTCGCAGTACTGACAGTCCCCATTAACGAACGCTGCTTCAGCATGCTCACGCCCCAAGCACTGAACACAGCGATCGTGCCGATCGTTAGGGAAAGGTAGAAACCGCAACCAGTTGGACACGGACGGAAAGGCATAGTGAAACACACAATCCGCCCGTGGAGCTCTTTTAGAGAAAATTTGCTCAATTAGAGGAAAATCTTCTCCTGAAGATCGCCGTCGACGCACCCAGGGGAACTCTCACAACACGAGCCGTGTCAGAGAGGGAGAGACCGCTGTCTGTGCCGTAGATCCAACGACGAGAGAGGTGAATGTTGCTGCTTCTCACAGAGAGACGCTGCATTCGGCTCCGAAGAACAGAACGAGTGAGCAGATGCACACGCTGCCCTTTTATACCCGGGCCCGCCCAGAGGTGTTTGGGCTCTCAAGGCCAGCTATGCAAATCTGCACACCCAATTTTCATTGGCCTTTCTCAAAACTGTCAGAGGTGTTTGGGCTCAATTCATAAAATGCTTAGTTAGAGCCTTCTAGGAACGCCAATACTGATTTTAGGCATCTCAGCTCGTGAAATCAAGGAATGCTTGGAAACGCTCTAAAACATCTTTTCACAGTCAGAAAAGGCTCGTTTGTGCAGTTTCATCAAAAAAGCTGACCCATATTAAAAATGTTTACTTGCATGAAAGGAATGTTATTTACAATGCAGAAAGACACTTCTTGATGTGTTAGAAATTTTTGCATATGAAATTTAGTTAGAGCCTCAGTTCATAAAACGCTCAGTTAGGGCCTTCTAGGAACGCCAATACTGATTTTAGGCATCTCAGCTCGTGAAATCAAGGCATGCTTGGAAACGCTCTAAAACGTCTTTTCACAGTTAGAAAAGACTAGTTCATGCAGTTTCATGAAAAAGCTGACCCACATTAAAAATGCTTCACATGCATGAAAGGAATGTCATTTGCAATGCAGAAAGACACTTCTTGATGTGTTGGAAATTTTTTGTATATCATATTTATTTAGAGCCTCAGTTCATAAAACGCTCAGTTAGGGCCTTCTAGGATCGCCAATACTGATTTTAGGCATCTCAGCTCGTGAAATCAAGGAATGCTTGGAAACGCTCTAAAACGTCTTTTCACAGTCAGAAAAGGCTAGTTTGTGCAGTTTCATGAAAAAGCTGACCCATATTAAAAATGTTTTATATGCATGAAAGGAATGTTATTTACAATGCAGAAAGACACTTCTTGATATGTTAGAAATTTTTTGTATATGAAATTTAGTTAGAGCCTCCGTTCATAAAACGCTTAGTTAGAGCCTTCTAGGATCGCCAATACTGATTTTAGGCATCTCAGCTCGTGAAATCAAGGAATGCTTGGAAACGCTCTAAAACGTCTTTTCACAGTCAGAAAAGGCTAGTTTGTGCAGTTTCATGAAAAAAAGCTGACCCATATTAAAAATGTTTTATATGCATGAAAGGAATGTTATTTACAATGCAGAAAGACACTTCTTGATATGTTAGAAATTTTTTGCATATGAAATTTAGTTAAAGCCTCAGTTCAGAAAACGCTTAGTT